>NC_133526.1:134452089-134752089 GCF_048544455.1 Silene latifolia | reverse complement strand
CATGTTTACATAGTTGCAAGCAATTATAGTTGTAGAGGAACCGAGTTAGTTTATGTCTTACGGTTCATAGGAAGATTTGGGTCCCGGAGCTGGTCGTGATCCCTCGTGAGGGGTTTAGTTTTCAGTACTTGTCGTTAGGAGCACCTAGACCAAGACACAATTTATAACTTCACCAACAACTCTACAATTAGTAAAGAGGCAAGGAAAGGTCGGATCCCAAGGGACGGGAATTGAGATGAGATTTCTATTGCAACTAGTGGTGTCTAAGGGTGTCATAATTGGGGTTTGAAGTAGAAGATCACTAGACTAAATAGCAATGAAAGTAAACAAGCAAGATGAATTAAAAGGGATGTAAGCAATTGATAAAAAGCACTAGGATGTCATGGGGTCATAGGGGATTCATGGGAATTGATCATACAAACATATTCTCAAATTATAAGCAAGCAATTATTGTTGTGATGGATCGAGTTGGTTTATGTCTTACAATCCTAGGAAAGTTTGGGTCCCGGAGCCGAATCAATTAGATTGTACAACACCTACAAGTCGACTTAATCTTCCCTACTCAACAATATGCATGGTCTAATGAGACTCGAGTTGGTTTATGTCTTACAAGTCTCATTGAAAAGATAAGTGATGGGTAAAAAATGCAAGGATTCATAGGCTCGCATTTCATCAAACATAACATGTGCATAAGTTGAGATCACAACAAGCAAGCAAATAAATTATGAAAACATATTAAATTAAGCATGAATCATTCCCCATGTTGGTTTCCCCTAATTACCCATTAACCCTAGCTAAGAAAACTACTCACTCATTATCATGTTGAACATGCTAGCAAGGTTGTCAATCATACCAACAAAGTGAAACATGATGAATAAATGAAAGTGATTAACAATAATTAAAAAGGGATTAAGAGAATTATGCCTACTAATGATTCCAATAATAAAGCAAAGAATAAAAGAAGTACTTGATGCTTGATTGAGAGGTTGTCAATCTCCCAATGATAACCCAAATAATCTTCAATTACCCAGAGATTAAGGAAATAAAACTTGTATTAAAACTTGATTAAATGTTGATTACAAGATTAAAGAGAGATTTGATTGATATTAACTACACTAATGATTGCTAAGAAGAACATGCTCTTCTAATTAGACTAATGTGGTATTTATAGTGGGGATTAGGTACATAAATTAGGGTTTACTAAGGACTTAAATGACGATTAAGTCCTTGAGGAATCGCCGGTCTCTAGGGAGACTCCGGTCTCTTTTTCGCCGGTCTTAGAAAAAGATGTGCATCCTTCCTTGAAGCTTGTAAAAGACGAAATGGAACTGTCTGGGAATCCGGGCGTCTTTAGCACGAGACGGGCGGATTTGGGCTATCCTGGACGGGCGTCCAGAGGGGGAAGACGGGCGTCTTCTGGAGGTTTTGCCCGGGCGTCTTGTGGGGGAAAACGCTCGGATTGTGGGTGTTGGACGGGCGTCTTCAATTAAATCCGCACGGATTGTCAGGCAGTTTATTTCCTTCTTCTTTTCTTCCTTTTTCTTCATAAAATCCTTGAGGATTTCCTCGGGGATGCAAGGATCTTTTCTCATCATTGCCCATCTACTATAGTATGTACAAATGTCTTCTAATCTTGTCTCTCCTTGATGCTTGGTCATTAAATTCAATCAATTTAGCCTCATTTTGCCATGAAAATGCAAGGTTTGCACTCCTTTCGTACCAAGGACACAAAATCTCAAAGAATATGCAAAACAAAGAACTAAAGACAATAAATGACCCAAATATGCACTAAAAAGCATGGGAACAAGGCTAATTCGGGGACTAAATATGCTCTAATTATGGTCACATCAAATATCCCCAAACCGAACCTTTGCTCGTCCCGAGTAAAGTGGTGACAAAGACTAGGACCATTATTTAAACTAACCTAATAACATAGCCGATATGAGACAATTAGCGAGTCTCACTCCGCCCCTTCAACTCACAACAAGACAACCATGAGGTAGGATGCCTTCTTGCAAGGCAAGGTGGGTCTTGCCAAAATGGCGACACATCAAAACATTAAGCACACAAAATCAAGTAATGGATGCATCTACAAAAGAATAGCCACTTTCCTCATCTAAGTGGCGGAAATTATCTACAAGGAAAGCAATTCAAGGGTACACAGTCCTTCATAGATGCAATTTCTTCAAACTACTAAGCCTAGAAGGATACCAATAAATCACCTCCAAGTTGTGTCAAGCTAGGGTACCTTTGTCCTCAATCGTTAAATGCTTTTGTCAAGAATAGACTCCCTATGGTGTTAGAAACACTGGAGGATCGCGGAATTCCCCCTCTTGCCTAGACAAGAAGAAGGGTCGTCCCCTCTCTACCATGCACAAAAATGGATACGATGGATAAAGGGATCGATAGATATTTGAGATTCACTTTGGGAGTTTGCTTTGTTGTTGTTTTCCCCCCAATTTCTTGTGGCATATAACATTTGAGAACATTTTCTTGCCATTTCTTTTGATTTTTGGCATTTCAATACTTGACAACTTTTCAACTTTTGCATTTCTTTTTAAACATTTTCAAAGTCACCCCATATGTAGTGAGGGTGTCTTATATTTGAAGCATAGGAGTCTATTTTTGCTCATCTTTTCATTTGATGCATTTTGCAGACTTTTTTTCACTTTTCATTTCATTGAACTCAAATTGATTTCTTTTTGTGCCCATTCCCTTTGATGACAAAAATGTGGTACAACATGGATGATGGATGCATGGTTTCAAGGGTTACCTTGGAATAAACGGTAGCCAAGGAGTTATCACACCACAAGGTACTCTTGACTAGGCCTTAATCCATGGGTCAAAGGATACTAGCATGACACATCCTAGGGTGTTTTACAAGTATTCTATCAAGCAAAGTCTTAAGAAGCAAAAACATCTACTAGAGCCTATATACACTTGTCAAGCTTCCCAAGTAGACGGTTTTCACAAAAATTTCTAACATGCAACTACATGCCATGATGCAACTAGCATATAAACATCCTAATGCATATGATTCTACCAACTAATATGACAAATAAACTAAATGCAAGTCCTAAATTCACATTGTTATACCACATCAATCAAAATAAAGCCACATAGTCATTAACATAAAGAGGAAAAAGGAGATTGGAAAGATCATACCATGCGGTCTTCATGATCCTCATGTCTCGGATGTGGCGTAGTCAATCAATGTGAACAAGGATGAACAAACACAATATATACAACAATATATACATGACTACACTACAAAGGAAATGAACTTGTTTTTGGTTTTTCAATTTTTCAAATTTTTATGGTTTTTCGAAATTTTTTGATTTTTTTGGATTTTTGAATAAAAGTTAAGTTAGAATTCCCCATCCCCAAACTAATATGGACATTGTCCTCAATGGACAAAATGATGGGAAATTATGCAAACATGATGCATGATTTCTACACTAAATGCAAGCTATACTATACTACACTACATGATGCATGGGTTTTTGTTTATGACGTAGAGCGTAATTTAGATTACCTCCCGTTGCATATGCATGTACTTCCCCAAACCGAGATAGACATTATTTCTAATGTCCTAAAGTTGGGAGTAGTTTATGCACACAATATGCAATACATGAAACTAATTTGTCATTTTGTTTTTTCAAAAGTGGGAACAATGAAATAAGAACACCTCAATGGGGCCGAGGTGTTAGTCCTCTATGTTGCTAGGACTCTCCAACCATGATCAAAGTCAAATATTGTACAAGTTAACAAAACATAAACTTCTTTCATGAAAATTTGAAAATAGAGAGAAGAGATGAGGAAACTTCACTTAAGCTTGAGATGGGTGCCTCACGCCCGCTCCATCTAACTATGAAGAGATCCTCTAGAGATCGCCGTCATCTCCCTCTAGATCACTATCCCATATTTCGTTGGATGCATCACTTGTATTTGGGTCCATGAACTCGTCCTATTCACTTCCAAGCTCCACCGTGTCCCCTTCGTAAGAATTGTTGCTCCCTTCCTCTTGTCGCCCGTTTGCCCCTTCATTTGCCCTCTCCGAATTGGGGAAGAGTAAATCCATTTGTGCCCAAGAGGGGAATGCTCCCTCCTCACTAATCTTTCCCCTTTGAATCATATCGTGGTATAGAGGGTAAAGTGCATAATAATTGTCCACGGTAGCTTCGTATTGTCGGAAGTGCAAATCTTGTAGAATTCTCGTTACAAAGTCGTCACGGGGAGGGATAAAGGGGTTGGGATGGTTGTACGGTTGATAAGGAAATGGGTAGGGAGGCACTTTGATTTTCTCATCTTGGGGTTGTTGCTCTTGTTGTTGTTGTGGATTTTGAGGTGGTGGTGCTTGCCTTGCTTGGGTTGGGTTTGGAGGGATGAGGTAGGATAGGATTGGTGATAAAGGTCCTCTTCTTGGTGAGATTCTTGGTAGTCCGGTCATTGGTAGGTAGATTGGATCACTTCCTTTCGTTATCCACTTGATCCTTTTATCAACCCCTTCAAGGGTTATCTAATGATGATGAATAAAAAGAAGGTCTTCATTTATCCTTGTATTTCCGGAAAGAGGAGCATACTCATTATTCTCATTGAATTTTGGATTGAAATGCTTTGCAATCTTCGTAATGAGCCCTCCATTAACAATGTGTTTCATCCCATCATCATCACTGTTCCTAAACTTTGCCCATTTTTCGAGTAGCACAAGAGGCGCATTGAAGTGGTACCCACACCTTCCTTGGATATTGAAATAAGACTCCATGAATACAAGGTCAAGTTCGTTCACTATTGCCGGGTCTTGGCGAGCAAGTAGAGTTCCGGAAAGGAACCGGTAAGTAAGTCTCAAAATATGATTTTGAATGTGGAAAGCTAGACACTCCTTGATGTACATGAAATCTCGGCCGGTCATGGCCCTCCATATGGGTGCAACACTATATCTCTTTGGTTTTGATGTCCGGGCAGGCGAGACATCGAGACCAAGCACATTAGCAAATTCCACTAGAGTCATCATTCTTGAAACACTTTCCAACCTAAATTCTATGCATATTGTTCTATTCAAGGTTGTAATCTTCATGAAGCTCAAAAATTCAAGCACAAGGGATCGGTAAGTTTGCTCATGCATGTGGAAAAGGGTAGAGAGACCAAATACTTCAAAAAGAGCTTCCATTTGGTGATAGATCCCAAGTTTCCTTAAAGTATTATGACATAAAAACTTAGTAGGAAGAATGTTCTTACTAAGAAGCCGGTGGAAAACGAGTCTTTGCACATCATTGACGAATTCAACATTTGAGAAATCATCAAGTCTTGTAAGATCCACAATTTCTTCATGCTCCCTTCTTAATGTGTTGACATGGGAGGTATAAGAGCTTCCTCTTACCCTTGGTCTTCTCCTATCCCTAAAGGAAGATCCCCTTGGTTCCATTCCTTGATTATTGAGCTGGAATATTTGATTTGTTAAAGTATAAAGATGCTCCTTGTGGATTGAATGTTGCCTTTAAAACCCTAGGAATTTGGAGATTTTTGATTTTGTGGGGTAAAAGAGTGTTTGGGATATGCTTTGGAGTCATAAGGAGGTGGGTTTTTATAATACAAGTGGAAGGAGGGGTGATGTGTCATAAATTGTGTGGTGGGGTGTAATAAAATTAGGAAAAATCAGGGTTGATTTACCGCAGGAAGACGAGCGGATTCGAGCACAAGACGCTCGGATTCATGCATTTCGGGACGAGCGGATTTAGGGGAAGACGCCCGGATTCTGTTACAGTTAATTTTTCCAAAAATTTGACGTGGCCAAGGCGAGCATCTCGAGCCCAAGACGCTCGGATTTTTTGAAAAGAGACGGGCGTCTTTTCCCAAAGACGGGCGGATTCTGAGACAGCGAGCTTTCTTAAAATGCACTGGCAAAAAGACGGGCGTCTTTCTGCAAAGACGAGCGGGTTCTTCAGGACGAGCGTCTTCTTTACCAGGACGCTCAGATTCTTCGACACTCCCAAAATTTAAATTTCTCAGTCTAAAATGGATGGACGGATTCTGCCAAAGACGCCCAGATTCCACGGGACGGGCGGATTCCAGGGAAGACGCTCGGGTTCCTTGCTTGCGGATTTTCATTTGATTTTCTTGACTTCGATAAATGCTTCCCCACACTTGAAGATTGGTTCCCTCCTTCATTCAAAATTCGTTAGTGACCCTCCCTCACTTACGCTCATGGAAAGAATTTATGTTTATAATTAAAGGAATGCAATAAAATTATAAATACAAGTTAGAGGGTTAGTATATTTACAAGTGGTGGTTTAGGGAGGACTCCACCAAACTCTCCCATTTGATGATTCTTTCAAGGATGAGGAAGCCCGAGGTAGGTGACCTCGACCTCTCCAATAAATGCTCCCTCATAGTATGGCTTCAATCTTTGACCATTAACCTTAAACTTGCTTCCATCTTCTGCCTTGATTTCAAAATCCCCATATTTCCCAACTTCGGTGATCACGTAGGGACCTATCCATCTAGAGTTCAGCTTTCCCGGAAAAGTCGGTAGCGGTAATTGAATAAAAGGACTTTATCCCCTTTGTGCAAGGCCTTTTGCTTAATCCTCTTATCATGGAGCAATCTTGTCCTTTCCTTGTAAATCTTGACATTCTCATAAGATTGTAGTCGGAATTCCTCCAACTCTTGAATTTGAATCATCCTCTTTTGACCACTCAATTTGAGATCAAGGTTAAGTGCTCGGATTGCCCAAAAAGCTTTGTACTCCAATTCGATTGGCAAATGGCATGCTTTTCCATAAACAAGCTTGTAAGGGGAGGCTCCTATGGGAGTCTTATAGTCCGTCCTATAAGCCCAAAGAGCATCATCAAGCTTTGTGCTCCAATCTTTTCGGGTCTTGTTCACAACTTTCTCAAGGATTTGCTTGATCTCCCTATTTGAAACTTCAACTTGACCGCTTGTTTGAGGATGGTATCCCAAGCCGGTTCTATGTTGAACACCATACTTGGTCAAAAGAGATGCGAGCTTCTTCTCATGAAAATGCGTTCCTCCATCACTTATGATTGCTCTAGGAACTCCAAATCTTGGGAAGATTATTTTCTTGAAGAGCTTGGTGACCGTTTTTGCATCATCATTTGGAGTGGCAATTGCCTCTATCCACTTTGAGACGTAGTCTACGACCACAAGGATATACTTATTTCCATTGGATGTCACAAACGGGCCTTGGTAGTCGATCCCCCAAACATCGAAGATCTCCACCTCTAGAATGCCCCTTTGTGGCATTTCGTTCCTCCAAGAGATATTCCCCGTTCTTTGACAAGCATCACAATGAATGATGAATTCCCTCGTGTCTTGAAACATTGTAGGCCAATAGAAGCCTGATTGAAGAATTTTTGCAATGGGCCTCCTTGCTCCATGGTGCCCACCGTAGGGTGATGAGTGACACCCTTATAAGATTCCTTGGACTTCTCATTGAGGGATTCATCTCCGGTAGAGCCCATAACTACACTCTTTGTAGAGGTTTGGGTCATCCCAAAAGTACCTCTTTACTTCGAATAGGAACCTCTTCCTTTGGTTGTAGTTCAAATTTGGAGGGAGTACTCTTCCAACAATATAGTAGGCATAATCGGCAAACCATGGGGAGATGTGCCTTTCAAGTTGTGTTTGAATGGCCATCAAAATATCGTCGGGAAATGAGTCATTGATCGGTGTTTCTCCTTGTTCATCATGAAACCGAATCCTTGACAAGTGATCCGCCACTACATTTTCGGCTCCTTTCTTGTCTCTTATTTCTAAGTCAAATTCTTGAAGAAGCAAAATCCATCTCAACAACCTTGGTTTTGCCTCCTTCTTTATCAAGAGATGTCGGAGGGCACGGTGATCCGAAAAGACAATCACTTTGGATCCAAGTAAGTAGGAACGGAATTTGTCCAAAGCATAGACAATGGCAAGAAGCTCTTTCTCGGTGGTATCATAGTTCACTTGGGAGGGATCAAGAGTCTTGCTTATATAATAGATGGCATGAAGAGCTCTTCCTACCCGTTGGCCAAGAACCGCTCCAACGGCGTAGTTACTAGCATCACACATAATCTCGAACGGTAGTTCCCAATTTGGAGGTTGAATGATTGGTGCCGAGATTAGTGCTTCCTTGATTCTATTAAAGGTTTAAACACACTCATCGGTGAAATGGAATTGGGCATCTTTAAGCAAGAGTTGAGTGAGGGGTTTTGCTATTTTTGAAAAATCTTTTATGAAACGGCGATAAAAACCCTTGTGACCGAGAAAACTTCTCACCCCTCTAACATTCATGGGAGGTGGGAGTTTCTCTATCACCTCAACTTTAGCTTTATCGACCTCGATGCCCTTTTCCAAGATTAAATGACCCAAAACAAGTCCTTCATTGACCATGAAGTGACACTTTTCCCAATTTAAAACAAGACTAACATCTTGACATTTTTGCAATACAAGAGAAAGATTATGCAAACATGAGTCAAAATCCTTTCCATAAACGCTAAAATCATCCATAAAAACTTCCATTATGGTCTCTAGGTAGTCGGAGAAGACACTCATCATGCATCTTTGGAAAGTGGCGGGGGCATTACATAAACCAAAAGGCATCCTCCTATATGCAAAAGTACCATAAGGGCATGTGAAGGTTGTCTTATGTTGCTCATCCGGGTGTATAGGGATTTGGAAGAATCCCGAATACCCATCAAGGTAACAAAAGAATTTGGTGGAGGCTAACCTCTCAAGCATTGGGTCAATGAATGGTAGGGGGAAATGACCCTTTCTTGTTGCGGAATTCAATTTTCGATAGTCAATGCACATACGCCAACCGGTGATTTTCCTTGTGGGTATTAGCTCATTCTTTTCGTTTGTCACCACCGTGGGACCTCCTTTCTTAGGTACCACTTGAACGGGGCTAACCCACAAAGAGTCCGATATGGGATATATGATTCCCACATCAAGTAATTTCATAACGTCTTCTTTGACAACTTCTTGCATGTGGGGGTTTAATCTTCTTTGAGGTTGAATGGTAGGTCTATGGTCCTCCTTTAGATGAATTCTATGCATGTAAAAGTTGGGATTTATCCCCTTAAGGTCATCTAGACTATAACCTATAGCCTTCTCATGTTGTTTCAACACATCAATCAATTTTCCCAATTGGTTCTCATCAAGTCTATCATTAACAATCACGGGTTTGTTCTTTGATTCATCAAGGTAAGCATATTTCAAATTTGGGGGAAGGCGTTTTAAAGTAGGAGTTTGTACCTCACTGTCCTCCTTTGGAGGTTCATTGAGAATTTTCTCCATCTCCATTAGACATTCCATTCTCATAGCATATTCAACTTGTTCTTCATTCTCATCGATCTCATCACATTCGAATTCCATGATGGATTCCTCTTGCTCTTGAGCTTGTAAGATGTCTTCTAGGATGGATTGCTCATCTTCTATAGGTTGACATGCTTCCACAAGGATGTTATGTACTAATTCGGATTATGCATGAGTGAGTTCTTTGTTAGCTATAGCGGCCTCAAAAAGATCTACCTCTAATTCCCAATACATATTTTCGGCCTCACTTGCTTCCAAGGCTTCCAATGCTTGCATGGGATCTTTAAAGAAAGGTATACTTAAGTGGTCCTCTACAAAACAATCTATAAGGTCCATCTTGCAAAATATCGAACAGCTTGAAAATAGTTAGAACAAACCTTGAGGAGTTTTACTTCCCCAAGGCAAAGAAAGACACAACTAATAACAATACAAAAAAATCTAAATCAAGTTAACACCGTCCCCGGCAACGGCGCCATTTTTGGTCGTGATCCCTCGTGAGGGATTTAGTTTTCAGTACTTGTCCTTAGGAGCACCTACACCAAAACACAATTTATAACTTCACCAACAACTCTACAATTAGTAAAGAGGCAAGTAAAGGTCGGATCCCAAGGTACGGGAATTAAGATGAGATTTCTATTGCAACTAGTGGTGTCTAAGGGTGTCACAATTGGGGTTTGAAGTAGAAGGTCACTAGACTAAATAACATTGAATGTAAACAAGCAAGATGAATTAAAAGGGATGTAAGCAATTGATAAAAAGCACTAGGGTGTCATGGGGTCATAGGGGATTCATGGGAATTGATCATACAAACATATTCTCACATTATAAGCAAGCAATTATTGTTGTGATGGATCGAGTTGGTTTATGTCTTACAATCCTAGGAAAGTTTGGCTCCCGGAGCCGAATCGATTAGATTGTACAACACCTACAAGTCGACTTAATCTTCCCTACTCAACAATATGTATGGTCTAATGAGACTCGAGTTGGTTTATGTCTTACAAGTCTCATTGAAAAGATAAGTGATGGGTAAAAAAAATGCAAGGATTCATAGGCTCGCATTTCATCAAACATAACATGTGCATAAGTTGAGATCACAACAAGCAAGCAAATAAATTATGAAAACATATTAAATTAAGCATAAATCATTCCCCATGTTGGTTTCCCCTAATTACCCATTAACCCTAGCTAAGGAAACTACTCACTCATTATCATGTTGAACATGCTAGCAAGGTTGTCAATCATACCAACAAAGTGAAACATGATGAATAAATGAAAGTGATTAACAATAATTAAAAAGAGATTAAGAGAATTATACCTACTAATGATTCCAATAATAAAGCAAAGAATAAAAGAAGTACTTGATGCTTGATTGAGAGGTTGTCAATCTCCCAATGATAACCCAAATAATCTTCAATTACCCAAAATAAAGGATGAACAAGAGAGAGATTAAGGAAATAAAACTTGTATTAAAACTTGATTAAATGTTGATTACAAGATTAAAGAGAGATTTGATTGATATCACTACTACAAATCCAGGCAACTACAACGCCCCTTTAACAACGATTATTCACGAAAATCACAATAGACATTGTAGAATGTATGGCGCGAATTTTACTAAAATGAATTACAACGGGTATGGTTATAAAAACCGTTGTTATAAGTGTTAACAACGGGTTACACATGCACAACCGTTGTTAATAATTTGGCGCAAAATTGACGCAAAGTTAGTGAAAAGTAATCACAACGGTTGCTTTTGGAACCCGTTGTTAAAACTTATTTGACAACGGTTGTTGATTTACAACCGTTGTTAAAACTTATTTGACAACGGTTGTTCTTTAATAACCGTTGTCAATACCTTCCATACTATAAACCACACAAACACAAGTCTGCTACAGCCACAAAACACAAACCTTAATACACAAACACAAACCCAGCAGACAAACACAAACACAAACACAAACACAAACACACTTTCTCATCGTCTCTTTCTCTCTTTCTCTTCGTCTCTTTCTCTCTTTCTCATCGTCTCTTTATCTTCTCGCCGTCGCTGTTGATTTCATCATCTAATTATCAGGTAAATCTCGTCGTCACTGTTGGTTTCATCGTCTTTCATCGTCATTATTTTCTTTTTCTAATTATTTCATTTGCATGTGTATGTGTTAGTTTTTATCGACCATTATGTTATTTCTTTAAGTATTATTCGCTTAATTAGCTAGTAAAACAAATTAAATAAACTAAAATAAAGAAGAAGCAAGATGATAGAGAGGAATGCATGATAAACATATTTAATATATATATATATATATATATATATATATAATAAATACATAAATTAAAAAAAAAATTACATTAATAAAAATGCAATTCTTATATTTTCATAGAGGGTCTTATTCTCCTCTATGATATCCGTCCTCTGCTCCTTGGCTATTTGGAGGTTCCGTTCAGCAGTTGCTATATCGTCATATAGCTGCAACTGCTGCTGCTCCGTCAAGCCATCTTCTTTGGCGTCCTTCAGAATGAATCGAGCATCCGCAAGGTAGCTCCTGAAACTTTCCTCAATGTGGAGTAACCGGCGGATGAAACTGTTGTTGTTCTCGATCATAGTCAGGGACGAAGCTAGGGTGAAATTACAACCAGGGCCGATTTCCACTTCGTCTCATGTTTATACTCATTTGTCACATATTTCATATCATTATTTTAGCATTTTTGATATATTTATTTTTACAAAATATACAAATTAATATTTATTTTTATGTAACTATATCAAATTATACTTTGATTTTTTTTTTCAACTAAATTACCCAAAACATAAATGCCAATAGATGACAAATATAAAAAAACAAAAGCAAAAACAAAAACAACACTCCGAAGAGTCGAACACATGATTTCATGCAAGGTCACCAAGCTTGGATGCGTGATAACCGTTGTGCTACAACAGCCTGTTGATCTTTCTATTACCATTAATTACTTATTTCTGAAACGGTCACCCGGGCCGTGGCCTATTCGGCCAAACCCGAGCTTCGTCTCTGATCATAGTAAGAGTCTTAAGGATGATATCATTCATTTTGTTGGAGTTTGGAGTTTGTTTTGAAAGATTAAGTAGGGTTAATTTATTTGGAGTTTGTTTTAGCAGTTAGGGTTTGGAGATGTATATAGTGAGATAATGGAATGTTAGTTGAGATAATGCATGTATTTATACTAAGCAATGTGTGGTTTGAGTTGTTTTTTAATTAATATATATGTTAGGAAGTTGTGCCATAATCACCATCATATCTCTCAATGCTGCTTCAAATCTTATTACTAACCCTTCTCATTCCATATTGTCCGTTCATATGCACAGTGATGGCAGTAATAATGCATGCATCGGAATTATAACGGGCCGTAATTATGCATGCATCTAGTAATATTTAATTTAATTTTTTTTTATTTTTTAAGAACAAACAACAACGATTATTTATTAAAAAACCGTTGTCTTTAGTTATAACAACGGTTTTGTATATTACAACCGTTGTTATAACTTTCCCCCCAAAATTGAGTCACACTTTCAACAACGGGTTTGTATACTTAAAACCGTTGTTAATAGTTTTAACAACGGGTTCCTTAAGAAAACCAACCGTTGTTAAAACCTTTTACAACGGACGCTTTAACAACGTCCGCTTTTTTATATAACAACGGTTTTTAACGTTGTTATAGCGTGTATCTGTAGTAATGTATTAACTACACTAAAGATTGCTAAGAAGAACATGCTCTTCTAATTAGACTAATGGGGTATTTATAGTGGTGATTAGGTACATAAATTAGGGTTTACTAAGGGCTTAAATGACGATTAAGTCCTTGAGGAATCGCCGGTCTCTAGGGAGACTCTGGTCTCTTTTTCGCCGGTCATAGAAAAAGATGTGCATCCTTCCTTGAAGCTTGTAGAAGACGAAATGGAACTGTCTGGGAATCCGGGCGTCTTTAGCACGGGACGGGCGTCCAGAGGGGGAAGACGGGCGTCTTCTGGAGGTTTTGCCCGGGCGTCTTGTGGGGGAAGACGCTCGGATTGTGGGTGGTGGATGGGCGTCTTCAAGGCAATCCGCACGGATTGTCAGGCAGTTTCTTTCCTTCTTCTTTTCTTCCTTTTTCTTCATAAAATCCTTGAGGATTTCCTCGAGGATGCAAGGATCTTTTCTCATCATTGCCCATCTACTATAATATGTACAAAGGCCTTCTAATCTTGTCTCTCCTTGATGCTTGGTCATTGAATTCAATCAATTTAGCCTCATTTTGCCATGAAAATGCAAGGTTTGCACTCCTTTCCTACCAAGGACACAAAACCTCAAAGAATATGCAAAACAAAAAACTAAAGACAATAAATGACCCAAATATGCACTAAAAAGCATGGGAACAAGGATAATTCGGGGACTAAATATGCTCTAATTATGGTCACATCAGGAGCCGAGTCGATCAAGACTTTACAACACCTACAAGTCGACATACTTTCCTCCTATTCACTTCTATGTATGGTCTAACAAGACTCGAGTTGGTTTATATCTTACAAGTCTCATTGAAAAGATAAGAGATGGGTAAAAAATGCAAGGTTTCATAGTCTAGCATTCATCAAACATAACATGTGCATAGGTTGACATTACAAGAAGCAAGCAATCATAAGATAACATATTAGATTAAGTATGAATCTACCCCCATGTTATGGTTCCCAAATCCCCCACTAATCCTAGATAAGAGACTACTCACTACTTATCATGATTATTATGCCAGAAATGGTGTCAAACATCACAACACAAGTAAACATGTGGATTAAGCAAGAAAATAAACAAGATATTAACAAGTAAATAAAAGAGGGATTAAGAGTGTTACCAACTCGGACTGGGCATTGGGACGCCCGAATCCTGGTTTGGGACGCTCATCTTGAGCTCGGGACGCTCGGATCCTGGGACAGGGTTCTTCTCCATTTTTAACTGCCTAACAATCCGCTCGTCCTGAATCCAGGACGCACGGCCTGAGTATGCGGGACGCTCGTCTTGAGTCTGGGATTCCCGGCCTGAGTGTGGGACGCCCGGATTGAGTTCGGGACACGCGGAACCTGGGACAGCTTGTCTATTTGAGCTCGGATTGTAAAACGGACGTCATTTCCTCATCCGGACTCCTATTGGAGTGATTCAAAAGCCTAGACCACTTGATTTTTCGACGCCGTTTCATCTAGAATATTTTCATAGCCAAACAAGCAAGTCTTGGTTTGGTTCCGATCAGTTTCTTCTTGTAATGGCTTCCGTCTCGTCATCCTTGCTTTTAAGCCTATGATCCTTCTATATACTCTTTATTCCTACATCCTTGGTCATAATTCTTGCCTCCTCTTCATACTAGTCCATCTAAGATCGTCAACAAGCTTCCAAATATGCGCGAGAGATGGGAATTCCACCTCATTATCTTCTTTCCTACAAGACATATACAATGCAATAGGAAAGAATTGACGGATAAAATGGTCATGAAATGCTATATTAGTATGTAAAATGGGTTCAACTAGGGGACTAAATGTGCGCAATTAAGAGTCACATCACATCTATTTGCATTTTTATTGCATTTTTGTTTGCATGTTTATTGCATTTCCGTATGCATTATTCTTTCCTTTCCACTAAGAAAATAAGAAAAAATTAAAATTTTGAAAAAATGACAAAAACATGTTGATTTTGCATTTTAGGTCGAGTCGGAACGGTTAGATAACAATGATGAAACCGCGTATGTGCTTTATTTTTTGCCCAAGTCTTGCATTGCCATTGCTATTGCCTTTCTTGTACGGTCATTGCATAGTCTACGAGTTTGTGATCAACTTTTCTGAACGAATAGACTTGACTTAATATCGGCAACCTACTCAAAATTTCTGAGGTATAGAGCTAAACAAACTGATGACATTCATGATCAGCTTCACTCTAGGATGAGAGTAGTACTCCTTATAAGGCATGTAACATCAATCTGCATAAACATGATATTTGTCTCTTAAAACCTATATGCATTCGGGTTAGTGGCGGTTTCACATGTGGAGAGGCATCCTTTTTCTTCTTATTTTACCCTTGAGCCTCACATTAACAAATTGACTTGTTTTGACCCAATTGTTAACCACATTCCTATATAGCCTACCCTAGTCAAGCTAGTATGGATAATATTTTTGGTTACATGTGTATTTGTCGATCTTGGTGATTCTTTATGTTGTAAAGGGTCTGAGAAAAAAGATATGGAAGAATAAAAAAAACGAAAGAAGTTGAATGAAAACAAAAGTAAAAAAAAAAAAAAAAAAAAAAAAAAAAGAGAGAAAAAAAAAATAGAAAATCAAGTTGAAAAAAAGAAGAAGATGGTTTCACTCCTATGCTCTTGTTCCATACTATCTGAGGAGTAATTTTTGGTGTGTGAGTTTTATGCCAGTTTTGGCATCGTTTCATCTTATACGGTTGGGTTGTTAAACGGGATTTGTTTACTATTGGTTTCGTTTGGTACTAGCTTGACTCTGTTAGAAATCTATATCTCATTTTACAATATATTCATATATGTTTCAATTAATTTAGTCATAAAATTAATTTAGTTCTTATGCATGCAAACATAAATAAAGATAAAGAAGAAATCGTTTTCCTTACATTGAGATTTCGGATATATGGGCACAAATGAGTTCTCCTACTCACTTGTTCTTGAGCTTCCTAATATTGGATGAACAAAGAATTCAAGCTTAGAATCCCTCCCAAGGAATTATACCCAAGATAACCTCTCAAAAGATTAATATTATTAATACTAGAACAATATTAATCTTAATAAAATTGACCCAAAATATTGAATTTCGTCTCTTGTTTTACGGTTAAGAGGAGGAAGAAGAAGGAGTAATATTCTCTCTAAAACTCTATATTTTAGATGTGTTAGAATGAATAATACACTAGTTTTGCATGTAGTGTATATTAGGTAAATTATAGAGCGAAAGACCCTTGGCCTTGCACTGGGAAAACCGGGTAGGGGGGGTGGTATTAGCCAATGCATGATCAAGATGCTCTTCACAAAAACAACTAGGTTTGCATGGCTATCTATTAGGTTAATGATTATGCTTTCCACTTAAAATAATCAACACAATATTTAGCCTAATACACCCTTCATTTCGGTCCATTTAGGATAAAATGGGTTCCATTTTATCTTTGTCAATTTATCAATTTGTCACATGTTACAAGTCATGTAAAATTGTCATGCATTTTTAACATATTAAAAATCAACGTATTAATAAAAATACGTCATGTACAAAATCGACTTAGTAATTCACAATTACTTGTACCAAAATGGTTTACCAATTATAAATCACAACATCTTGTATTTATAATAAATTATTCATTCAGTTTTAATTGCTTCCGTAAACAATAATTTCATCTAAGTAATAAAACAATTCGATTACTTAGACCGTATCTTATTTAATCAAATTACAATGAGATACGTAAATATTACTTCCAAAATCGTCCGTCAATTTTAAGTAATTTAATTAACTCGTATCGTCATACGATCAATTAAATAATCAATTAAGAGTGTTACCCTTTAGGTATGACCTAAGGGGATCAACTGATCACCACCGTCGCACGACAGTAATGTCAAACTCTAGTCAGCCAATCATTACCGATATGTGTGGATCAGTTGACTGTAAAATATTACTTCCCACATGTATTCTTAAAATGAGACTTAAACATGTGATCATCATGATCGACAGTTGTGATCGCATTATTGTCGGAGGACACATATTCCAACAATCTCCCACTTGTCCTCGACAAGTGTGCGTCACCAATTCTCTTGTCTTATTACTATCTCCCACTCAATGGAAGGTGTCTTTCAGGTCGTACTTGCAAGTGATCATATCGAGAGTGGTTTCCTCGATCTGGAGAATAACTGATTGACCGGATTTATCTACCATAGATATCTTCCGAGCGTGGCCACGCATTTCCAGTTCATTACTCCTCGAGTGGCCCTGAGATATTGTTATAACCCTGACAAGGGGTGGACAATTCCTATCGCACTTATTCCCTTCGACTAGCCACAGCCATCATAACCCAAAATATGCCCATTTGACCCCATTTACGAAGGTCGTAGTAACACAAATCAAAGTTAATCTGAAATTGTGCCATCTTAGGCGAACAGTCTTTAGTCCAAAGAATCGACTCATTAGAATACTATAGTAGCTCTCGCCACGACCAGGCTATATAAATTTGCCAAAACTCTATAAGCGGTCATAAGGCCCGACAAAGTGTTCCTAACAGTCTGTCTATGTGATCGACTAGTCATCACACATGACTCCATGGCACTTGAACTTGCCATCAATCGCATCACACTCTAGTCACTTCGAGACGTCACCTCATGTAAGTAACTATGGGCGAATACAATGCTAATCCGTGTTCAGTTTAATGGGGTTCAATTGTCTCTACAACCCGTTTCGATGTAACAAAGTATAAGGTGAGTTAATAATAACTCAAACGACGAATGTCGACATCACATTCGGGTAGTCAATACCATATTACAACCTTGTGATGTATATCGTAAGTGTGTAAACACTAGTCGATTGCAATAGAAGTTTAACATACCATGTGTCCATGTGTTCAAACTTCTTTTATTGTATTTTCCTTTTATTCATGTTATCTCTCATAGCATGAACCTTACCAAGTACACATATAGGTTCCCAACCTTGGTTTGGGTTCTTTATCTTGAAAGAACTTTCTTGTTGTTTATCACATAACCAGCGAATTTGTGGTGGATGATATAACTTGCACTGGTCAAGTGTTCTACCAACTCACAATGCACTAGGTATACGTTTTGTAGGGTCTTGCAACAATTGTCAAGATGATTAGCCTAGCACTTCTCATAAGTCCTAGTATATTAGAAAATATTAGTTTTGAGTAACTTCTTACTTTAACTAAGTATCTTTCCAAACTTTTTATTTCTCCTTTTAGCTTGAATAGCTTAGGATTTTCATAAATCCTTACGTGTGTTAGAACTTCAATATGTGAAACCTCTTGTCACATAACAGAGTGTTCTGTCCAACACTGGAATCGCTCATTAGTTCTCCTCGAAAAACTCATGACGATTCTTCTATGGCTTGCCAATGATTCATCATGCTCTTATGCATATGATTCATTATTGGACATGTGCATGATTATTCTAATGGCGGAAACATTAGTAATTTATAATCATGTGATCAACCATTCTTAGGTTCAATGAATGACCGTGACTGCTAATGGCAATTCCATTTTTATTGACATGAATAACCTACGTTTCTCGTTGATTCGATGTGTAACACCCCGGTTTATAAAAGAAGTCTTCGTCAAGACATTCCCTAATAAAACGGACTGTTACCATCTCAGTTTCCCGAGGTAGTGAATAACAAATTAAACTCCAAGGCAATTCATGTAATTATTTTAACTTAATTATTACAAAACCTCTTTTACGTCAAATTACAAGAATTAATATAAATAAAAGTGAAAGTCTTCTACATGATGATCTAGCTACTAAGTCGTCTGATCCAGTGTCTCACGCCCATCAAGCTCCCGTCCTATCTCTTAACCTGTCAAGTCTGCTCCCCATTAAAAGGTTCATCACAGGTGTTCACGAATACACAGGGTTAACCACAAGGTTGAGTAGGGAAAACAATAAACAATAAAATATGATATGCATGATACTCCGCCACCTCCATCTCCATCTCAACTCATCACACACATCTCATACCCCGGAACGCATGACCATACCGATCCCCGGTAGACTATATATCGACCGAAGCCGATCCGCCACTCGCAACGAGGACACCAGGGCAAGTCTGCAGAACCCGCCCTGGGCCTTATCACAACATCACATCGTATCTCAACATCGTCACTACCACATCATCCTCCAACTCCAATGCATATGAAATGCTCAACAGTAATTAATGCAATGCAATATGTATATAAATCACTGAACTGATGAATCATAAAGTCATGCCAGTTACCCGATGTTATGATATCATACTCAACACGATCAATTCAGTCAATCACCTTTCCGAATATAAGTGATAACGTAAATCAACAACCATGAAACAAGTCAACAAAATTCAACAACAACGATAATCAGTCAAGTGTATTTCCCTACCTCAAAGTGCCAGCAATTCCAATTAAGCAATTAAGCAGTCTAGAAAGTAAAGCAATGAATTTGATTATCGATCCTTCATGAATCCGTCACCTAAAACAATTATAATATTCATAATTACTAACTACTAAATATAGAAATCTCCCAAAATAGAAACTTTCCCGATATAGTAACTTTCCATTTTAACCAGTCCCGACTCAAAGTCCATCTCTAATTATTTAAACGACTCGGGGATTAAATTAAATAAATTATTTAATGTCTCGGGAATAATTTATTTAAAAGACTCGGGAATTAAATTAAATAACTAATATGATAAATAAAAGATTAAACGAATTATATGATTTAAGAAATACCCGAATCAACTTTAAACAATTCAAACATCCCGACTCAAACCCGTCTTTAATTATTTTAATGCACTCGGGAATTAATTAATTAATTTAGAATACGACCCATTACGAAATATAACGATTAAATTATGAAAAACCCGTTTCAAAACCCAAACAGCCCGTCATCAACACTACCCCCTTCACACGCACCCACTCTCCTCACACGCCACCTATACCACCGCGACAACCACCAGTCGTGGTCCCCACTTCAACCCAGCCACCAACAACCACCCCCACTGGGGTCGACTGCCGCCGGCGGTTCAAACCAAGGCCGCCATTTGGCCTGGTTCACCACCACGCATCACCAAACACCTCTCGTTCTCAACCTGCCACCACCGCAACTATTAACTAACCCCTGCCCAAACTACCACCGGCTTACTCGCCGTCAACCCATGAACCTGCACGACATGGCGCCACCTGTTTCGACCTCCCCTAGTCCACGGTGGCGCCACCCCAAATCTAATCACTCAAACTCGCCTGAAAACGCACCATTTAGCCCGTTTGCCACCCTTGTCGCTGCCACCTATTTCAGCCACCACCACCACCTAAAGCCACCATAACCACCACCATTTCACTCGTCCCCTACCACTCTACTCCTATACCCTGTCAACAACCCCCATAAACTCCCCTATCAGACACGACACAACCACCAAAACCCCGACATAAACAATGAAAAACAGAGGAGGGGTTGAACTCTTACCATTTCTGCCGCCACAGCCGCCACCAGGGTTACCACCGGACGTCGACAACCACCCCTAGATCTTCCTTGCTGCGCCGAAAACACACACGGCCACTCTCTCTCTCTCTCTCTAACCGTGAGGGTTGATGTTTGAGCTGAAGAAAAGGGAGGCGGGTTGAGGGAGGCGGGTTGTGGGAGGTTAGGGTATATTAGGTTTAGGGTTTAGGGTTAAATAGGGTTAGGGTTATTGGGTTGGACATGTTATTGGGCCAGCACAAATGGGTCGATGTTTAATTGTTTAGCTCACCTTTCGAATTCAATATAAACCCGTCTTAATTAACTTACGATAGTTTAGCGTAATTATCGACTCACCATTAACCCGACTTAATTAGTAACATAAAATATATAATAAATAATATTTAATAATATCCATTTAATTTATTATATAAAAATACGGGGTATTACAGTCTTCCCCCCTTAAAATGAACTTCGTCCCGAAGTTCGCTCCCATACTCAAACCTCAAAAGGGTATTGCCTATCGTACATACGGACGTCACGCATTCCTAACACGGTTAACACACACTTGACACATCAATTAAACATACAAACACGAAATGTTACATTCTTCCCTCCTAAAAATAAACTTCGTCCCGAAGTTTAGCACGTCATTACTTAACCAATTAACTATAACTAATAACTACCTGAGAACACAAATGTATAACAACTAAATGATCACCTGAGAACACCGTCATCTTCCATCTAAATTCCGATCTCAAACTCAATCAACTCAATAACCATGGTCGCACCGGACCGCAAACGTAACTCGGCACAAAGGCCCCACAACTCAAAACTCAATACCGGTAGTTTAACTATACTCCTTTTTACACCTCAACCAACTAATGTGAAGTAGGAATAAAACATATAGGACTCATTTGTATAGGTACCCCACAACTAAACATCAACTTGGTCAACTATAACCTACAAACAAGTGCAAATTAAGCATCAAGATTTTACAATCCTATCCGACTAGAAACATGGTTACGTCCTCGTAACCTTCATTATTATAACAAAAGTTCTCAAACTACTGTTATCGACTGAAAGAGAATAAAAGATTCACAACTCACGTTCAAGTTAACTAATCCTTACCAAAGACAACCAATATACCAACTCTCTCAAGGAAGCTACCGTTACCAGTAAAAATCATTAGTAATTATTCATTTTACCAATATCCCTTACATATCATGCTAATATCAACATACCGTGTTAACACATAATTCACTGAAATCACCACATTACATTTCCCGTTTCGACATTCGTAACTAACCACACCCACCAATTCGCTATATGAACGAACAACATGACTAAATTATCCCGCTACTTATGACTCCGTTCTAGTTTCATTCCTCCAGACTAGCAAATATCATGGAACCATACCACCAGACACTGGCTGGAAATCTCATTCCGAATTTATACTCATACGATGAAATTTAACTTCATTTTTCAAAACTTTTACTTTCATACAGGATGGTGAATAATTTTCTTAACCTAATCTTATAACAGGCCGTCCATAGAATTCATTTACAGCTTACTACGAGACTCAAAATCAGGTAAACTTAATTCAATTCCTTCAAACAAAACAAGCTTAGGTGTCGACTCATATATCGTAATTTACAAGTTCTTCTTATTCATTTCAGTCCTACCTTTACTAATGAACGACTATTACCTCAATCATCAGGATTTTAATTGCACTTCTTTACTGAGTTATATTCACGGCTCAATTAAACGTAACTATAACGACTATTATTGGAACAAATGCATATCATGTGAATCATTAAAGGATTATCCCATTATAATTGCCAATATAATTATCATAAACAATCTTTATTAAAATGTAATTGATAGTAACGACTCGAGAATATAGATATGTTAAATGTCGTGCTACAATAGCAAAAATCATTTTAGCATTTTATGACAATGTAATAACGAATATATCCAATAAGAAACAACGACACTGTTTATTATCATTTTATAGGTTTAGGTTTAACTGAAATAATTTAATGAAATGAAAGTTACAAGTATAACTATAGGCACACCGACTCACATAAAAGACATTAGAACTCAGATGACATTCTATGTGTATGAACATTTAGACATACTCATTACTACCATCCGTGTGTAAACATTTAAACATAATTATTCAAGCGTGTATTTTAGAGCAATCAAATTAAATTTTTAACGCCATCAACTTTACCAAGATATGACAATATAGTTTTATATTTATATATATCCGACCACTATGCAAATATGATGAACACACTAGAAATATCACAACATGCCAAACATATATAGAATATGCAACAACTGGACTCGTATAAAATATTTCACCCTTGATTTAAAGATCAATTTAAGCTATTCAATTTTACTCATACTATCATGCCAACAATGTTATCAACTAAACCTTAAATTTTATCACTGGTTAGATACATAACTACTGAACATGCGTGCTACTATCGTCATATAAAACATTACAAATTCACGTTATTAAACTCATGAATTAACCAAACAATTGTATGAAAATTCAATATAGAACGCACATTTTAAATGTTTTGATTTACGTTGTAACTTCCAAAACTCACGAATAAATAACTATTTGATTAAAACTTGATTCATATTACTTTTATAAAACACGGTGAGTTCAAAACACAGGGAAAAAGAATTAGGTTTAAAGCACAAGAATTCCATTTTTAAAGAATTTTACAACTCGGTTGGTCCAAACAAACATGTGGCAACAATTGGTTCAAAACTTGGGCCAGTTTGCAAAATTTACCGTTTAATATAAAGACATCAAGAATTTTCGTGGCTTATTAATTTGAAAACATATGCGACTCTTTTGATCGATGGAGTTGTAATTATGCAAAAATTATTAATACCATTTAAATGAGGATTTTTACAAAATCGTTGGTCAAACATCACTGCACAGAAACTTTCTAACCACATCTTACTAAAATATTTATTACTCCTAATCCGTATATCATATAAGCATGAAACCGACGCCAAATGAACACTAACTCACGAGGCTATCTCTCATAAAATTTTTTTATCCTTAGGCAATGAACAGAAGAGAAATGGCAGTAAGGTCAATTAAAGAGTAACATCAACTAAACGAGTTTCAGCACTATGTCATTCATTTTCTATGTCCCAATTCTTACAATTATACTATCGATACTAATTCATCCTAACTTAAATCTCACACAGTACAATTCGTAACATCTACCCCATAGAATCCCTTCGCATCTCGATCTTACTCTGTATATCTAACTCACGATTGTTATGACTATAAACATGCAATTCGATAGTGTTTCTAATTACTATCACAATACAATACTAACATGGCTTCGGGATCACATAACCGCATATTACTTAGTCATAGTAGTACTATCAACACATCATTCATACAAATTACTTACCGTAGCGTTGTCCTACAGAATGGTTAGAATATATCGGTCTCAAAGTATACATCAACTCTTTTATGCAATAATCAATGTATCAATCAATTAACACTTAGGCAACGATATATGAATTTCCTGTTCATCCTCAAGCAACTATTCTACCCTTTCTCTCGTATACACTCATGGTTTCCGGGTCAACTGAGAGGACCACTGGTTCGGTGCGAGGGGGCCCCTAACTCATACCTTACCTTAGTGTGCTCCTAACAGTTCAATCCCGGGGTCATTGGTTCATTGGGGTCATTGGTTTAGGCCTGAGGATCGTTCGCTCTGATACCACTTTGTAACACCCCGGTTTATAAAAGAAGTCTTCGTCAAGACATTCCCTAATAAAACGGACTGTTACCATCTCGGTTTCCCGAGGTAGTGAATAACAAATTAAACTCCAAGGCAATTCATGTAATTATTTTAACTTAATTATTACAAAACCTCTTTTACGTCAAATTACAAGAATTAATATAAATAAAAGTGAAAGTCTTCTACATGATGATCTAGCTACTAAGTCGTCTGATCCAGTGTCTCACGCCCATCAAGCTCCCGTCCTATCTCTTAACCTGTCAAGTCTGCTCCCCATTAAAAGGTTCATCACAGGTGTTCACGAATACACAGGGTTAACCACAAGGTTGAGTAGGGAAAACAATAAACAATAAAATATGATATGCATGATACTCCGCCACCTCCATCTCCATCTCAACTCATCACACACATCTCATACCCTGGAACGCCCAGCCATACCGATCCCCGGTAGACTATATATCGACCGAAGCCGATCTGCCAGCTCGCAGCTGAGGACACCAGGGCAAGTCATGCAGAACCCGCCTGGGCCTTATCACAACATCACATCGTATCTCAACATCGTCACTACCACATCATCCTCCAACTCCAATGCATATGAAATGCTCAACAGTAATTAATGCAATGCAATATGTATATAAATCACTGAACTGATGAATCATAAAGTCATGCCAGTTACCCGATGTTGTGATATCATACTCAACACGATCAATTCAGTCAATCACCTTTCCGAATATAAGTGATAACGTAAATCAACAACCATGAAACAAGTCAACAAAATTCAACAACAACAACGATAATCAGTCAAGTGTATTTCCCTACCTCAAAGTGCCAGCAATTCCAATTAAGCAATTAAGCAGTCCAGAAAGTAAAGCAATGAATTTGATTATCGATCCTTCATGAATCTGTCACCTAGAACAATTATAATATTCATAATTACTAACTACTAAATATAGAAATCTCCCAAAATAGAAACTTTCCCGATATAGTAACTTTCCATTTTAACCAGTCCCGACTCAAAGTCCATCTCTAATTATTTAAACGACTCGGGGATTAAATTAAATAAATTATTTAATGTCTCGGGAATAATTTATTTAAAAGACTCGGGAATTAAATTAAATAACTAATATGATAAATAAAAGATTAAACGAATTATATGATTTAAGAAATACCCGAATCAACTTTAAACAATTCAAACATCCCGACTCAAACCCGTCTTTAATTATTTTAATGCACTCGGGAATTAATTAATTAATTTAGAATACGACCCATTACGAAATATAACGATTAAATTATGAAAAACCCGTTTCAAAACCCAAACGACCCGTCATCAACACTACCCCTTCACACGCACCCACTCTCCTCACACGCCACCTATACCACCGCGACAACCACCAGTCGTGGTCCCCACTTCAACCCAGCCACCAACAACCACCCCCATGGGTCATTGCCGCCGGCGGTTCAAACCAAGGCCGCCATTTGGCCTGGTTCACCACCACGCATCACCAAACACCTCTCGTTCTCAACCTGCCACCACCGCAACTATTAACTAACCCCTGCCCAAACTACCACCGGCTTACTCGCCGTCAACCCACGAACCTGCACGACATGGCGCCACCGTTTCGACCTCCCCTAGTCCACGGTGGCGCCACCCCAAATCTAATCACTCAAACTCGCCTGAAAACGCACCATTTAGCCCGTTTGCCACCCTTGTCGCTGCCACCTATTTCAGCCACCACCACCACCTAAAGCCACCATAACCACCACCATTTCACTCGTCCCCTACCACTCTACTCCTATACCCTGTCAACAACCCCTATAAACTCCCCTATCAGACACGACACAACCACCAAAACCCCGACATAAACAATGAAAAACAGAGGAGGGGTTGAACTACCACCATTTCGCCGCCACGCCCGCCACCAGGGTTACCACCGGACGTCGACAACCACCCCTAGATCTTCCTTGCTGCGCCGACAACACACACGGCCACTCTCTCTCTCTCTCTAACCGTGAGGGTTGATGTTTGAGCTGAAGAAAAGGGAGGCGGGTTGAGGGAGGCGGGTTGTGGGAGGTTAGGGTATATTAGGTTTAGGGTTTAGGGTTAAATAGGGTTAGGGTTATTGGGTTGGACATGTTATTGGGCCAGCACAAATGGGTCGATGTTTAATTGTTTAGCTCACCTTTCGAATTCAATATAAACCCGTCTTAATTAACTTACGATAGTTTAGCGTAATTATCGACTCACCATTAACCCGACTTAATTAGTAACATAAAATATATAATAAATAATATTTAATAATATCCATTTAATTTATTATATAAAAATACGGGGTATTACACGATGTGTATATCTCAATACCTATCCAACATCTCATGATGTGATTGGATTCATCATAGTCCATTTTCATCCAAAATTGAAAACTCAAATACTTCTTTGTGAAAGATAGTATTAGCTCGTCATTCTCAATGAGTAATGAGTTATAATTTTACAAGATGATTGCTCCCACTAAATTCCATGTCTTCACATGATAATTTCAAACTCCCACTTAATTCCACATGTTTCGCAATTGACTACTCAATCGAAACATTTCAAGAATTGAAATACAATTTGCTTTGCCAAGTTATTAAGATTCAAACCATATATGTTCCCAACATATCCTTTCAAAATACCTATTTTGAAATGGTTTCAATCTTAAACTTATGGAAAGAGATTTTAATCTCTAACTCATTCATTTTATAATGATGCGTAGCAATGTCATTACTTAAATGTGAATTTCATTTAATATACGTCCTTCTCAAAATACCCTTTTCCGGAAGGAGGTTTAACCATTTCATTTTCATAATGAGGTTAAGTAATGGCACTAGCATGGTTAACAATTAACTTAGCTTTCGTAGATATCGGCATCTCTTTCTTTGTAACTTTTAGTCATAAATCTCATTTACTTTCAAGGATGCAACTTTGTTTCATTTAGGCTCTTAAGTAAATATCAATATTGAAACTCTTGGTTCTTAAGTAAATATCAATATTGAAACTCTTGGTCAAATGTTGTTCATAAACTAGCCAAATCTCTTGATAAGTCTTTTCATTATTCATTTTCTTCCAAAACTTTCTTTTGGTCTCCTCGTGTAGTTATCTTGAGAACATATTCTTTTGATTACTTCACTTGGTCTCTTATGTCATGTAGATTTCATCTATTCGAAACCATAAATTTTATCTCTTCGTGTACACTATCTATATAGGTATACAAATCATTCTTTCTTGCGTAGATCTCATTTACTCAAGTATACAAATTTGCTTTGTGTTCTTTGTGTCTTCATTTTTCTCCCACTCTATCTTTAGAATAAATACACTAGAGATTCAAAGATAGCTTATGAGACACAAATAGTGATTTTGAAGCATAAGGAGGACTATCTCATAGATTGACTAATTGTTTTAGATTTGATAAGTGTACTTGGTGATTGACATTCCTTTAAGAGAGTTCATCAACTCAACATCACTTTATAATTGATCATACACAAGCCTTAAGCTTGTGGACATATAATGAATCCCATCATTATAGTTGTCTATTAGATCACTTTAAGTGGATGATCATATGTTTCCATGTGCAAGCATACAAAGACGAATTTTTAGAACAAAGAAAATACGATAAAAGGGGTGACTTGGGTTGCAAACCAAGCCACCATAATCCAAAATACAAAAATTGTTTAGAAAGGATCAACCATTTCCATGTCGAACACGAAAATCAAAATAGTTCTAAAAATCCTAAACATAATTTAAAATAAGACAATAATAAAAAACCAAGCTTCATTGGAAGCTACTCCTAGTTCCTTGATGATTTCTCAAGCTTGCTTTTCCTTTCCCTTGTCTTTGCTTGGAGGAGGCCCTATCTACAATAAAAAGGGGATACATTATCATAACTTTGTATCACAATACCATAGTTGAATTAGAAACATAAAAGAAAGGATAGTTATTTACCTACTGGAGTGATCTTTCCAGCTTTGATGTCACCACGATACTTGGAACAATTCATTTTCCAATGTCCAACACCATTACAATAATGGCATTTATCAAGAGGACCCTTCTTGGTCTTGAAAGTGCTAGCTTCAAAAGTCTTAGCCTTGGTGAAAGTGGGAGCTTGCTTCTTACCCTTCTTCCCATTCTTTTTGAACTTCCCCTTGCTCTTGGTGCTTATGTTAAGCACATCCTTAGGTGGGTTAACATTTAACCCCATGTCTCTTTCGGCTTGCACAAGTAACTTGTGCAACTCTTCAAGAGACACGTCCTTGTCTTGCATGTTAAAATTCACCCGGAATTGAACATACGCTTTGACTTTGGATAAGGAGTGTAGAATCCTATCTACAATGAGTTCTTTGGGGATTTCAACATTTTGAATCTTCAATGTCTCGACTAGCTCCAACAATTTGAGCACGTGAGGGCTAACCTTTTGGCCCTCCTTGAAATCGAGATCAAATAATGCCAAGGCCGCCTTATATTGGACGATCCTCGGAGTTTGTGAAAACATTGTCACAAGCTTGGAATAGATTTCATTAGCGGTGCCCATTTTAAAGGCTCTCCTTTGGAGATCCGCCTCCATCGCAAAAATCAACACATTTTTCATTGCGGCGGACTCCTTGTGGTAAGACTCATATGCTTCCCTAGTGGCGGCACTCGACCTAGCATTAGGTTCGGGTGGAGAGGCCTCGGTAAGGTAACGAAGCTTGTCGTCACCTTGGGCGGCTAATTTGAGTTGGGCATCCCAATCGGAGAAATTTGACCCATTCTTTTCAAGTTTACAACGATCCATGAAGGATCGGAGCCATAAAGCATTAGTGAGAGGTGTGGCGTTGGTGTTTGGAGCGGCCATTTGTTATGAGAAATAATAAGCGGTCTACAAAACGAAAAATAGAAGGAATAAAACATATGTCGTTTTCGAAATAATAATTACACTCGTAAAAAATTAATTTAAACAAGTTTTATTGCATTTATTTAGTGACATCTACCCAACTTGATAAATAATTCCAAGACCCAAATTCATATTAACTTGGGCACGGTGTGGCCGATGAATCCCTTATTAATATAACTCGGTGGATTAACGCTTTAATCGATTATACTTTTAGAACTCTTGGTCGATAAAATTACTTTAATATTTATCTATAGCCCGGAACACATGCGACTACGGTCACGAATACTTCCGTTGAGCTCAATCCAAATTTCGAATAAATGTGTCCATGATCCAAACCCACATTAACTTGGGCACGGTGTGGCCGATGAAACCCTCATCAACATGAATTCGGTGGATAGACATTTATCACCCATTTCCCCTACGTAACAAGGTTTGTACCCCGGTGTGGCCGAGTGCACTCCCTCACGAAATAGGTTTTCATGGTTTCTACTTTTTGGTAAGGCTAAGTCTCAATTATTTATTTTAGCGAGAGGTCATGTCAATTTATTATCTATCACATTTGAAGTGAACTAAAGCGGTGAACTACGATAATTGTAATTGACACGGTCGATAAACTCGATTAAAATGATAATGCATGTTTTAGTTATGGCGATTTCGCGATGCATGTAACATATAAATAAAATGCAAAGCATAATAAAAATCCTAGTATGGCCTTCCTAAAATAGTAAATCTAATTTAACTATTACAAATTCGGAAACCAACTCCTTTGGTCCCTTGAACTTCGGTCTTGGCACGCATATCAAGGCAACACCGTCTTTAATGGATCGTCTTCTCGAGTGGCACCGTCTTCAAGGATCTCCGGAATAAATAAATTACATAACAAATTACATAATTTCCTATTATACATTTGTAATTAAAATAAAAATAAATCTATTAAATTACAAAACGGTGGTACGAGATCACAATAAATTACAACTGAATCGATATTCCCATACATTTCGGGTAATATAAATTAAAACTAAGGCCATACTAAGTAAAATTACATAATTCAAAAATTACATAAAATTAAAATATGACAATCATAAATAAAATGCAGCATTATAATATGTATGAACATGCCCAATTTTATGCTAAATCGCCTTTAAGGAGCCAATATCGTATATTAATCGGTTTTTACGGATTTGCGTGATTTAACCTTTTTAAAAATCACAATAATTACATAAAGTCATATTTATGTACTACTTAATTACCCTAACCATCTTAGGACTCAAAATTAGTCTCCACTAACAGATTGACAATAATTAACTTATATTTCTTAATATTGTTCATAGAAGGACTTAAAATTACAATATAATGCCATAAACTTCAAATAAATCATAAAAATTTCAAATAAATTTGAAATTTGAAATTTTAAACTCATGAATATTCTAGAAAAATACCATGAAACTCATAATGTTCAAAAACTTAGGTTAAAAACTTCGAAATTTATCGAGAAAAACAATGTTGCGGTTTATCAGATTTATCAATTATAACCATAAAAATATGAGAAAAATAATTTTTATCAACTTTTCAGTTTTATATCTGAAATATGAGATAAAATGTAACATGTGACGTTTTTCCTTAGTCATGAAGTATGCTTTAGGAATTTATACTAATTAAAGTCACTATTTATGTGATTTTTCATCAAAAATTCATAAATCATGCATAAAGACTTCATTATAGCCAATTATTTTACACACATCTTGTAAAATTGCATGTGACAACATACTAAACTTCTATGACCGGATTGGAAATATAACTCATATTAACCTATTTTTCCATTTAAATTCGATTTTATCTTGAAAAATCCATATTTCGAGCATAAGAACTCATAAAATTATGAAACATTACAGGTCATCAAAATATAATATATGTGAAAACATATCCAAAAACCACTGGAAAAATCGAAGTTTAGCTAATTTTAGTCCAAAAATGACATTTTTATTATAAAATCACATTTTAATGCCATTATTATATAAAATGAACAATAAAAATCCATAAATTAACCAAAATATCCTAAATACATTTTAGGACCAGAAACTTTAACATGCATAATTGTTTTCGTGATATATCATAATAAACACAAATTTATAAGTTTTATTTGTTAATCGTATAACTCGGAAAAACTATAACCGATTTGCATGCAAACAACCTAAGGCTCATGATACCGCTTGTTAGAAATCTATATCTCATTTTAAAATATATTCATATATGTTTCAATTAATTTAGTCATAAAATTAATTTAGATCTTATGCATGCAAACATAAATAAAGATAAAGAAGAAATCGTTTTCCTCACATTGAGATTTCGGATATATGGGCACAAATGAGTTCTCCTACTCACTTGTTCTTGAGCTTCTTAATATTGGATGAACAAAGGATTCAAGCTTAGAATCCCTCCCAAGGAATTATACCCAAGATAACCTCTCAAAAGATTAATATTATTAATACTAGAACAATATTAATCTTAATAAAATTGACCCAAAATATTGAATTTTGTCTCTTGTTTTTCGGTTAAGAGAAGGGAGAAGAAGGAGTAATATTCTCTCTAAAACTCTATATTTTAGATGTGTTAGAATGAATAATACACTAGTTTTGCATGTAGTGTATATTAGGTAAATTATAGAGCAAAAGACCCTTGGCCTTGCACTAGGAAAACCGGGTAGGGGGGTGGTATTAGCCAATGCATGATCAAGATGCTCTTCACAAAAACAACTAGGTTTGCATGGCTATCTATTAGGTTAATGATTATACTTTCCACTTAAAATAATCAACACAATATTTAGCCTAATACACCCTTCATTTTGGTCCATTTAAGATAAAATGGGTTCTATTTTATCTTTGTCAATTTATCAATTTGTCACATGTCACAAGTCATGTAAAATTGTCATGCATTTTTAACATATTAAAAATCAACGTATTAATAAAAATACGTCATGTACAAAATCGACTTAGTAATTCACAATTACTTGTACCAATACGGTTTACCAATTATAAATCACAACATCTTGTATTTATAATAAATTATTCATTTAGTTTTAATTGTTTCCGTAAACAATAATTTCATCTAAGTAATAAAACAATTCGATTACTTAGACCGTATCTTATTTAATAAAATTACAATGAGATACGTAAATATTACTTCCAAAATCGTGCGTCAATTTTAAGTAATTTAATTAACTCGTATCGTCATACTATCAATTAAATAATCAATTAAGAGTGTTACCCTTTAGGGATGACCTAAGGGGATCAACTGATCACCACCGTCGTACGACAGTAATGTCAAACTCTAGTCAGCCAATCATGACCGATATGTGGACCAGTTAACTGTAAAATATTACTTCCCACATGTATTCTTAAAATAAGACTTAAACATGTGATCATCATGATCGACAAATGTGATCGCATTATTGTCGGAGGACACATATTCCAACAGACTCTTACCTCCACATTTCCAAAATGTTTTGCCCCTTCTTACCCAATCACCTCACTTCACTATATTTGTAAGTCCTCGGCATGTGACATGGTCCTGTTTGGTTGGAATGCATATGTACGGTCGGTAGAGATAACTATCATATTAGACTGCATGCATGTTCTTATAGGTTGAAGTTAGGTGAGTGTCTTATTTCCTTCTTGTCTTACAGTGAATAATCTCACCATATTTTTTAACGAGTGATGAGCGACCCATGAGAGTCTGATATATACGAGTTTTGCAAGGTCGAAGGTTCAGTAGTTGTTTCATTAGTATAACTCGGTTGCAATTGATTTTGTACATTGGTTTTGGCCACTTGCATTAAATTGGTTTGGGCGTATGAAGCATAGTTAGCTCTGAGCTTGTCTGCCGTTCCATTAGTTGTTTCTGTCCTTAGTCTTTGCTTGTTTGGGGACAATCAAGGATATTTTGGGTGTAGCGTAAACTACTATCCTCCCAGGAGTTTGCTACTTTGTGTTGTTTTGCATTTACTGCATATTTGAACACGAAGGAGTATAAAAAAGCCAAAACGCGTCCCTGAAGTCGCATTATGATACTAGTGAAGCTGAGCTCGGGAGAATCACGTTGGAGTACGTGAAGACTTGAGGAAGCGTGCTAAAGAAAGGAATGGGCGCTGCTGTTTCCCCAGAAATGTCGATCGACAACTGCTGATGGTCGATTGACTGGATACGTTTGAAGAAAAAGTCGATCGACAGCCTATGATGGTCGATCGACTGGTTTTCTTAGAAGATTAGTCGATCGACAACTTTGCTTGGTCGATCGACTGTTTTGCTTATCAGGCCGTGTTGATTTAGTTTGTTAATTCGGCCTATTAGTTGTTTAATTAATAAATCTCAGCTATCTCTATATAAAGACATACTGAGAACAATTTTAGGGTATCGTTTACACTTCTGAATTCTTTCTCACGTTACTTTTGCTTGAACTTTCAGATCTGAACTTTGTAACTTTTCCTTTTCATTCGGTTATTCAATTAACCTTTGTTCTTCATTTATTTCTTTCTCTTGTTTCCTTTACTCTTCCTTGTTCTTCTTTTATTTTATGTTTAATTGTTATTCTCATACTTTCATCATGTTTAATTTAATTATCGTTATTATTGCTAATTTTGTTAATTCGATTATGCTTAGCTAAATTTCTTATGCTGGGATTTAGGGGATCCATGGTTGTGAGACGGTTTTAATCGGGATATTAGATCTGGAATAATTATATGTTTGAAATGTTAATCATAGTAATTAATCTATTTAATTAGTTGAATGCATGCGACTAGTTACTTGACCCGGTAAACTCCGACCAAGATTGAGAAATTGGAGAGAGTGAGACCTGCTACGAACAATATCATACTTTAAATAGAGCGAGAGCATATTAGAAGGTTTCTAGGGTAATTAGTGGACCGAGAGGACCTTTTTACTACCCTTCAGACCGTAATTTGACCAATCTTTGACCTTACCTTTGACCGTTGTTAGACCATGGTGAACCAACTATCCTAGCTATTTCCCCTTATATTTTTAGACTCGTTCACTACTCTTTATTTCTCTACTCTTCGCTACTTTAGTTTAGTAATCAAACAAATCAAACCCCCAGCCTTATGCAAGAACTTGAAGCTCACACACCTCATGTTTGCTGATGATTTACTTCTTTTCTTCAAGGGTAAGCCACAGTCCATTTGGCTTCTCATGAGAGCCTTTTCTTCTTTTTCTAAGGCATCTGGTTTGGCCATGAACAATTCCAAGTCTGAAATATTCTTCAATGGAGTTTCTGAGGACATTAGAGAGGGTATTAAACAGGTGACAGGTTTCAGGGAAGGCACCATGCCCTTCAGGTACCTGGGAGTGCCTATTAAAGCAGGTAGGCTCACCAAGAAGGAATGCTCTGCCTTAACTGAAAAGATGGTGGCAAGGATCAAAGGCCTAGGAGCCAAGAAACTTTCCTATGCTGGCAGGGTGACTCTCATCAATGCTGTTCTCAACACTCTTCAGAACTATTGGGCTCAAATGTTCATTATTCCTAAATGCATCATTAACCATATTATGGCCATTTGCAGGAATTTCCTGTGGGATGGCTCCCCTGACTACCACAGAGTTCCCCTTGTAGCTTGGGACAAAGTTACTTTGCCTAAGAAGGAGGGAGGATTGGGGATAAAGAAAGCTGATGTCTGGAATATTGCCACTGTGGGAAAACTGGTTAATTGGATCTATTGCAAAGCTGATAGACTATGGATTAAGTGGATCAGTGATGTGTATATTAAAAATCAAGACTGGCATAACTACTCTCCCCCTGCTGATGCAACCTGGGTTTAAAAAAATGTCTGTAAAGTAAAAGAGAAGCTCAAGGATGGTTTTCATGATAACAAATGGATCATGAGTAGTAAAGGTTACTCTATTAAAGACGGGTATGCTTGGCTTGCTCCTGCTCATCCCTCTCTGAACTGGACTACTATTGTGTGGAATAGCTGGAATATCCCTAAACACTGTTTGACTACCTGGCTAAGAATGAATGAAGGAATGAATATGAAGAGTAAATTGTTCAGGTTTGGCTGATGCACAGATGACTGGTGTATACTGTGCCAGAGACAACCTGAAATATTGGAGCATCTGTTTAAGACCTGTGTGTATGCTGTCAAGGTTCATAACTGTCTGTTGCATTGGTTTGGAAGCACATTCCCAACAATAGACAGATTGAGTGCAGAAAACAGGAATACCTTGCAATGGAAGTTTAAGGTGGCCATGTTCAATGCTTACCACTACCTCATCTGGTTCCAAAGAAACAATGCCAGGATCAATGACTGGCTATCTAGACCTGAAGTTGTTGTTGCTCGTATAGAGGATGACATTAAGAGGAGGGTTAAAATGAAATGTAGGGTTGTTGTAGATCAGTCTGATCTCCTTTGGCTGCAAAATATGATGTTGGTTTGATATGATTGTAGTAGGATTTGATCCTAGAACCTCATGTAATTATTTTTTGATTTGATATATAATATACTCACATTACACCAAAAAAAAAAAATCAAACCCCCAGATTTCTTACTTAGACGAACTCATAATTAGCAGATAGAATTCGTTTGTCTCCCTGTGGATACGATCTCGACTTCCTCTATTGTATTCACTACTACAAATCCAGGCAACTACAACGCCCCTTTAATAACGATTATTCACGAAAATCACAATAGACGTTGTAGAATGTATGACGCGAATTTTACTAAAATAAATTACAACGGGTATGGTTATAAAAACCGTTGTTATGAGTTTTAACAACGGGTCACACATGCACAACCGTTGTTAATAATTTGGCGCAAAATTGGCGCAAAGTTAGTGAAAAGTAATCACAACGGTTATTTTTGAAACCCGTTGTTAAAACTTATTTAACAACGGGTGTTTTTTACAACCGTTGTTAAAACATATTTCACAACGGTTGTTGTTTAATAACCGTTGTCAATACCTTCCATACTATAAACCACACAAACAGAAGTCTGCTGCAGCCACAAAACACAACCCTTAATACACAAACACAAACACAGCAGACAAACAAACACAAAACACACACTCTCTTTCTCTCTTTCTCATCATCGCTTTATCTTCTCGCCATCACTGTTGATTTCATCGTCTATTACGTTCTGTATTTATCAGGTAAATCTCGCAAATCCACCGTTAGTTTCATCGTCATTATTTTCTTTTTCTATTTATTTCTTTTGCATGTATGTGTTTTTATCGACCATTATGTTATTTGTTTAAGTATTGTTCGCATAATTAGTTAGTAAAACAATGAAGAAGCAAGATGAAGAAGTAAGATAAACATAATTAATATATATATATATATATATATATATATATATTTATAAATACATAAATTAAAAAAAAAATTACATATATAAAAATGCAATTCTTATATTTTCATAGAGGATCTTATTCTGCTCTATCGTATCCGTCCTCTCCTCCTTGGCTATTTGGAGGTTCCGTTCGTGATTTGCTATATCGTCATATAGCCGCAATCGCCGCCGCTCCGTCAAGCTATCTTCTTTGGCGTGCTTCAGTGCGGATCGAGCATCCGCAAGGTAGCTCCTGAAACTTTCCTCAATATGGAGGAACCGGCGGATGAAGTTGTTGTTGTTCTCGATCATGGTAAGAGTCTTAAGGATGAAATCATTCATTTTGTTGGAGTTTTTTGAGTTTGTTTTGAAAGATTAAGTAGAGTTTGTTTTAGCAGTTAGGGTTTGGAGATGAATATATTGAGATAATGGAAATGTTAGTTGAGATAATGCAATGTATTTATACTAAGCAATGTGTGGGTTGAGTTGCTTTTTAATTAATATATATGTTAGGAAGTTGTGCCATAATAATCATCATCATATCTCTCAATAATGCTGCTTCAAATCTTATTACTAACCCTTCTCATTCCATATTATCCGTTCATATGTACAGTGATGTCAGTAATAATGCATGCATCGGAATTCTAACGGGCCGTAATTATGCATGCATCTATTAATATTTAATTTAATTATTTTTTATTTTTTAAGAACAAACAACAACGGTTATTTACAAACAACGCGTTGTCTTTAGTTATAACAATGGTTTTGTATATTAAAACCCGTTATAACTTTCCCCCCAAAATTGAGTCTTACTTTCCACAACGGGTTTTTATACATAAAACCGTTGTTAATAGTTTTAACAACGGTTTCCTTAAGAAAACCAACCGTTGTTAAAACCTTCTACAACGGACGCTTTAACAACGTCCGCTTTTTTATATAACAACGGTTTTTGACCGTTGTTATAGCCTGAATCTGTAGTAGTGATTAGTTTAGGCCAGTTGGTTATTTTTGATTAGGTGTGCGATTTAGCCTGTCAAATTTTGGCGTTTTTGCCGGGGACGTAACAGTTCTGTGTTTGCTTATTTTTGTTTGTCTCGACTCAGGGAACATTAGTTCTTTGAGATCGTTCTCATTCCTTTCTTTAGTGTTTTATTTATGGCCATGTCTCACAGGTCTGAACTCCTACCATTCGACTTTGAACCAAAAAAAAGACTTTTCGAGCTAGATGAAATTTTTGGAAGGAAGTCCCTCAAGCAGAAGACTTGAGTACGCTTGACCCCGCATACACCAGTTTTATTGTAGAAAATCAGTCTTTTGAAGAAGACTCTTCAATTTCTGCCACTACTACAATCATGCCTACTTTAGCAAGTCACTTAGAACCCACCCTTGAATCCAATCCTAAAGGATTCAAACTCCCTACAACAGACAATGGAACTTTCAAGATAAGGCTATCGTACATTAACCTGGTAGAAAGAAATCTGTTTGGAGAGGGAGCTCCAGAAGACCCTGCTACGCATATGGAGAGATTCTTTACATACTGTTGCTCCATACCCTTGACTGCTGGGGTGATCCAGGACCAAGTAAAACATGTGCTCTTCCCATTTTCTCTGCGAGACGATGCTGCATAGTGGCTGCGTGATCTACACATGGAAGATCAGGGTGTTACCGACTGGAACAGCTTAGCTCTTGCCTTCTACAAGAGGTATTTTCCGCCATAAAAGACAAATGCCCTGAGAAATCAAATCACTAGCTTCAAACAAGGTCCCACTAAGGATTTAAATGAGGCATAGGATCTTTTTAAGAGAATGGTTCATTCAGTCCCTGACCATGGGTTTCAGAAGTGGTTTCTCTAAAATAAGTTCTACAATGGGTTATATGATGATGACCATCGAGCTCTACACGATTCTCAGCCAACGGGAGATTCCAGGACAACACTAATGATGCCAATGCCTGGAAGCTAATTGACTAGATAGCTACCCACACTGCCAAATATGGGAACCCCGGAGGTAGTACGAGAGGGGGGAAGTTCATCTGATGAAGCTGTTGTTGTAGGTCAGCTAGAGGCATTACCTGCCCAGATTGCCGAACTAAAAACAACCCAGTCTTTGGGAAACCAGCAGACAGTTCATGCAATGACCCAACAAGAAACCCCTTTTGAGCGATGTGGTATTACAGGACATGGTGTAGTTGAATTTATGAGCCCCATAGAATAGGTCCACACTTTTCAGTCCTTTAAACAAGGTACACCATACTCAAATTTCTATAATGCGAGGACTAGGGAGCATCCTAATTTCTCTTATCGGAGCCAGAATATTCTAAACCCAACTCCACCACCGCCACAAGGTCCAAACCTGACATACACTATCCCTCAGAATCGTGGAAATCAACCACATGGTGGTTATCAGAGGAATAATCAAGGAGGTCAACAACATCGGAATAATGACCTGTCTGACATTAAGGCCATGCTACAACAACATATGGCGGCCTTACAGAAGTAAGAGGCCTTTATTACTTAGTTAATGGCACATAACAAGATATTGGACAATAAAATTGCACAATTATCCACTTCAAGTATACAACCAGGTACGTTGTCGTCTCAGCCTGAGAAGTCACATGACATGAGTAATGCGATTCATCGTTGAAGCGGTCTTACTTATGATGGACCCGTGATGCCTGAGAATGTTGAAGAGGTCATAATTGAGGAGTTAGATGCGGGTGCGAAAGGAAAATATGCTGACAAAGCTGCTGTAACGTCTGAAAAAAGTCCATCGACAGAAATTGATGGTCGATCGACTAAACCAGCAGAAGAGAACAACAACAAAACTGAAAAAAGTCGATCGACTGGGCCAAATAGTCGATCGACCGTTCCTGTTAGTCGATCGACTGGTTCTGATGGTCGATCGACTTTTTCGCCTAACGAGATTGCTGATCTGTTGCCAGTTACAGGCGAGATGCCTCTTAATACTGATAAGACGTCCAATTCTGATAAAGGGAAGAGTATAGTTGCTGACCCGCCAATCGTTATCAAGGTTCTTTTTCCAGGGCGCCTAAAGAACACAAAAGTCGAGCAGTAATTCGGTAAATTATTGGAGGTCGTCAAAAATCTTCAGGTAACTGTCCCTTTTACCGAGCTAATTACCCAGGTACCCTCTTATGCTAAATTTATGAAAGATATTTTGACCGTAAGAGGAGCTTTAACGAAGTAGAGACCATTGCTTTTACAGAAGAGTGTAGTGCACTCCCACAAAGCAAGTCTCCACCGAAATTGAAGGATCATTGTAGTTTTTCAATTCCCTGTACCATAGGCACTCATGTAATGGATAAAGCTTTATGTGATTTGGGTGCCAGTGTCAGTGTCATGCGCTATTCGGTTTATGAGAAACTGAATATGGGGCATCTTAAAGTTACCAACGTGAGCCTACAAATGGCTGACTGGACAGTTAAGCGACCTTTAGGTGTATTAGAGGATGCCCTGTTAAAATAGGTAAATTCTTTATAACTGTTGATTTCATTGTGCTAGATATGGCTGAGGATACTCATATTCCTATAATCTTGGGTAGGCCATTTTTACATACTGCAGGAGCTATTATTGATGTCAAACAGGAATGTTTGACTCTCGAGGTAGGGGATGATAGTGTGACCTTTAATTTAGCTAGCACGCTGGCTAAGCCTATGATAGAGTATACATATTATGCTATTGACATTGTAGATGAATCTATGTTTGATTATTAGACGGGATCCCTTCTTGGTGACCCGTTAGAAGCTTTGATAGCTCTTGATGATTTTGTAGAGGATTTACATGTTGACTACAGGACGATGACAGATGCTCTAAAATGTAAGGAGTTTACTATTGAGAAAGGTGAGACGGTAAATGCCATAATGGAAACCTCTTTTACTATTGAGGTAAAGATACCAGTGTAAACCCCTTCCTTCTCATCTTAAATATGTATTCTTAGATGATTCCGAGCAATAACCTGTTATTGTTAATGCTCACTTGATGATAACCAACTTTCTGCTTTGTTGGTCGTTCTTAAGAAAAACAGGAAAGCTCTAGGATACAGTTTGGATGACCTTAAGGGCATCAGTCCTGACATATGTATGCACAGAATTGAGCTAGAGGAAGGACATAAACCTTGCCAGCAGGGTTAGGGAAAGTTGAATCCGAAGATGCAGGATGTTGTTATGGCAGAGGTAATGAAACTACTTGATGCAGGTATTATTTACACCATTGGAAACTCTAAGTGGGTAAGTCCAGTTCAGGTAGTCCCAAAGAAAGGAGGGACTACGGTGGTGAAAAATGAGAAAAATGAACTAATACCAACTAGAGTAGTAACCGGTTGGCGGATGTGCATTGATTACAGACAATTAAATGCTGCCACCAAGAAAGATCACTTCCCCCTTCCTTTTATTGATCGGGTGGTAGAAAGATTAGCCTCACATAAATTTTTCTGTTATTTAGATGGATATTCAGGTTTCTTTCAGATCCCAATCCATCCTGACGATCAGGAAAAGACTACTTTTACTTGCCCACATGGTGTTTTTGCTTATCGTTGAATGCCATTTGGATTGTGTAATGCCCCAACTACCTTTCAGAGGTGTATGATGGGGATATTTTATGATTATATAGTCTATTATAAAGGTATTTATGGACGATTTCTGCGTATATGGTAATGATTTTGATGATTGTCTGTCTAACCTTGAGAAAGTTTTGCAGCGATGTACTGAAGTTAATTTAGTGCTGAATTGAGAGAAGTGCCATTTTATGGTCAATGAGGGCATTGTCCTTGGGTACTTAGTGTTTGATAAGGATATTCAGGTTGATAAAGCAAAGGTGCAAGTGATTGAGCAATTACCTCCTCCCGTTAATGTTAAGGAAGTTAGGAGTTTCCTTGGTCATGCTGGCTTTTACCGCCGGTTAATTAAGGACTTTTCTAAAATTGCAAAACCACTTACACAATTTCTACTTAAGGATGCTTCATTTAATTTTACTGATGAATGTCTTACTGCTTTTAACAAGTTGCAGCAGGCCTTGATTACAGCACCAATCATTCAGCCTCCAGATTGGGAGCTGCCTTTTGAGATTATGTGCGATGCTAGTGATTATGCACTTGACGCGGTGCTAGGCTAGTGGAAATACAAAGCTTTGAGTGCTATTTACTATGGGAGCCGAACTCTGGATGAGGCTCAGATGAAATATGAAACAACAAAGAAGGAGTTGTTAACTGTGGTATACGCGCTGGAGAAATTCGGGTCTTACTTATTAGGTTCGAAAGTTACTGTATTTTCTGACCATGCAACGCGGTGGTACTTATTTGCTAAGAAAGAAGCCAAGCTAAGATTATTGTGATGGATACTCCTTCTTTAGGAGTTTGATTTGGAGTTTAAAGACAATAAATGCGCTAAGAATTTGATAGCTGATCATTTATCACGTCTACCATTGCAAGAAGGGGGAGATTCTTTACCTATTGGTGATTCTTTCCCCGATGATATTTTGTTGGATGTTTCTAATGCTGAGAGTCCGTGGATGATGATTTTGCAAATTATATTGTAGGTGATATTCTGCCACCTAACTTGTCTTTTCAGCAAAAGAAACTGTTTCTCTACGATGTGAAGTAATATTTCTGGGATGATCCTTACCTGTTTAAGGAGTGTGCGGATGGCCTATATCGATGGTGTATACCCCAATGGGAGACTAAGGCTGTTCTAGAAGCTTGTCATTCATCCTCATATGGTGGTCACCACGGTCCTTCCAGGACCGTGGCTAAGGTACTTCAATCTGGTTTTTACTGGTCGTCTATGTTTAATGATGCTAGGTTGTTTTTGCAGGTTGCAATCCTTGCCAGCGAACGAGAAATATTTCAAAGAGGCAAGAGATGCCTCAAAATGTTATTTTGGAGGTCGGGATTTTTGATGTATGTATGGGGCATCGATTATCAAGGGCCATTCCCGTCTAGCAAGGACAACAAATACATACTAGTTGTTGTGGACTATATGTCCAAATGGGTAGAGGCCGTGGCTTCAGTTAACTATGATGCCAAGACCGTTGTCCAGCTATTCAAGAAGGTTATCTTTCCTCTTTGGTGTCCCTAGGGTTGTCGTTAGCGACAGAGGTATGCATTTTAAAGGGAAACAACTTTCTGCTTTATTATCAAAATATGGTGTTTCGCATCGACGTGGTTTGGGGTATCACCCTCAAACAAGTGGATAGGTGGAGGTCTCCAAAAGGGAGATTAAAGAAATTTTGGCAAAGGTTATTTCCAAGTCTCGAAAGGATTGGAGTATGAAGCTAGATGACACACTGTGGGCCTATAGGACGGCATTCAAGACACCGATTAGCGTATCGCCATATCGATTGGTCTATGGGAAGTCTTGTCACCTACCTGTGGAGCTGGAGCATAAAGCTTAGTGGGCTATTCGAGAGCTTAATTTTGATCCAAACTTATGTGGTAAGAAGCGGTTGTTGCAGCAAGATGAACTTGAAAAGTTCCGTCTAAATGCATATGATAGTGCCAAGGTTTATAAAGAGAAGACTAAGAGATGGCATGACAAGCGTATCATACCGCGAGAATTCCGAGTTGAGGAGAAGGTGTTGCTATTCAATGCTCGACTCCGTCTATTTTCGGGTAAGCTAAAGTCCCGATGGTCTGGTCCTTATAAGGTAACTTATATTTCTAAATTTGGGTCAGTCGAGTTAGAGAATTCCGCGGGAGAGCGTTTCAAAGTGAATGGTCACCATGTTAAGCATTATTACGGTGCTAATGACTTTGTTAGAGTGGTTGAGTTGCTGTACTTTGGCCCCATTTATGAGCCAGCAAATTGAGGTAACAAGGGTCGAGCAGGACCTTAAAAACCAGCGTTGACCAGGAGGCAACCCGGATTGTAAACATTTTGTAATGAACTCCTTCATTCGTGTGTGTGTGCTTTCATTGCTTTTTAGTTTAGGTTCTGTCACCAAATACTCTTGAAACTTTTGCGTGCATTTTCTGCCTATTGTGAACAATTTTGATGGATCTTTCAAGTTTCACTTTAAGGCAGTACAAATTTACGACTATCACGCACTAAAAGGAGGAAACACGCTGCGTACATAAGCTGAAAAAGTCGATCGACCGAATTTCCTATCGATCTACCAAAATTAAGATGCAGGTTTGTGAAAACTTTGATCGACTGAAAATTCTTATCGATCGACCGAAATTCAAAATGGCCAAAGTTCGAAAAATTCGATCGACTAAGTCTCCTATTGGTCGACTAAATTTTCCCATGCCAGCGTGTTTTATTCACTTATTAGCACAAAAAAAAAGAAAAAAAAAAGAAGAGCACAAGCAACAGCGACGACGAACGAGATCCCGTCATCCTCCTCCTCCCTTCTTCATTTTTTTCTTGCTTGTTTTTTGTGTTATTTCCTCCTTTTTCCGTCTTTACTTCACTCAAGTAAGTTTCCCCTCATCTAATTTCATTTCCCCTTTTGTTTAAACGTTTATACCCAATTACAAATCGATTTATTTTCGAAATTAGGGTTCTAAAATTGGGGGTTTTTAATTTTAATGTCTAAATCCTATGTTTCTTGCTTAATAACCCTCTTTCCCATCAATTGCAATCGAAATTAGGGTTTAAAAATTTGGGGATTTTCTGATTTTTGTGTCCAAATCATGTTTATTATGCTTATTATACCACATGTGATGTTTCAATTAAAAAAAAAAACGGTATCGGGTTGTCTTTTTGGACGATTTGGAAAAGGTCATGGGACGGTTTTTTGGACGATTTGGAAACGGTCAGGGACGATCTTTTTGGACGATTTTTGTGCGATTTATTAGCCATTCAAATGCTAATTTATGGTTACTTGTGTGCTAGATAGATAATGGAAGGCAAAAGAAGACGGACTGCAGGACAGTCGTCGCGACGCAAGATGACGCCGCCAGCTTCCAGTAGCAGTCATGACAACCACCCGATGCCGACACATATGGGTACCGCACTTATTCTCTGTACTCCTATTCCGCCTATTGAAGTTTTGCGCGACTACCCCGGGGTAATTTTTTCTTCAATAGCGCAAAGGGATCGTTTTAGTGCTTTGTCAGAACACCCTATTATTCCAACCCATTTCCTAGACCGTGACATTTTAGTATCTTTGGGACTTTATGAACCTATTGTGGAAATTTTAAATGGAACGGGTATGTCTAGTTTGGTGAGTATGAGGGAGTATACTTACCAGACATCCACCCTTGAATTCTTTAGCAGTTTTAAAATTTCTGCATGGGACTATGACGAAGACGCGAACTCTACATGCGTCCACTTTCGTCTGTTTAACCAAGACTTTCGTATGAACTTAGCTGATTTTGGCGCTCACTTAGGCTTAAACAGTGAGGGACCACACACGGCCCCTCGGAAGTCAGTTGAGCCCATTTGGGGCGCCATAGCTGACCACTTTGAGGGTAGGAAGAAGGGGAAATTTGTTCATCGTCCACCCATCCGTGTCTGGCTCCGCCTTATAGGCGGTACAATATTTGCTAGGAAATAGTCCAACAATGTGAATGCTGAAGAATTGTCTATTTTAGCAGGTTATCTGAACATTGATAGTGGAAATCATTATATTCTTAATTTTGCCTATCTTGTTGCTCAGCGATTTACTAATGTCGCGACCGGAGCCTTGTCCTTCATTCACTGCGCGGGGCGGGGGGGGGGGGGTCGTTACACATATCACCCACCACCTTTTTCCTCACTTTTCCCGGGGCATGAGTCCTATTGGACACGCGGATCCAGACATTGGTAGTTTGTGTCTTTTTACTGCGTCGTACATGAAGCATTTACAGTGGGTGACTGATGAGTGTATGTGGAAGATCTCCACGTATTTGTCAATCCCTTTACCTTGTGACACTCGCCCACCTCTTATTCCTATGGCCCATGTTAGGAATAAATCAGCCCGACCTTCTTATCCCGTCTACCACGTTCCTTACTCCCTGCTCGAGAAGTCCACTGCTCGCTCAAGGCAGTCTTCTCGGTCCACTTGGGAGACGGGTCAGTCTTCTAGGGCATAACGTGACTCACCTCGTGCATCTCCATGCACTGCACCCTCCACTACTGAGACTGAAACTCGGCCTGGACCTCAGCCGGTATACCCGACCTACTTTATTTGTCCACCTTCTTTTGCGCCCCCACTGGTCATGCATTAGGCGGGGCAGGATTATCTTTTACGTGATATGTACAGGCATACAACTGGGATGGAGCTGAACCAGGCCTTAGTCGGGTTCCCTGTGTACGACTGCTACGCCCGTTCCTGATGGTTGCCACCAACTGGGTGGCCACATCCGTCTTACTACCGCTACCCTGAGGGCGGCTACCCTGCCACTGCTGGCACGACTACTACGAAGGAGGACACGGCTGAGGTGGAGGAGAGGTACCGTACTGAGCTTTGTTCACACTCCCGAGAGAAGGAGGTGGAGGAGGACGACTACGAGGAGGGCGACGACTAGTAGCAGCTGGCTACGACATCCCCTTGTTGCTGGCTGGTTTGGGGAGATCTTTTGCGTGCCCTATTTTGTGAGCTCTCTTCTTTTTATGCATTACTTGTTTTTCAACTTGTTTTGCGTACCCCCTCTCCCATATATTTTGATGCTGCTGGTATTTGCTGGACACAATGACGGCATTGTGTGATTTGGTTTGGGGAGGGTATGCTTCTCTCTATTTGCATTTTTGTTTGCATGTTTATTGCATTTCCATATGCATTAGTCTTTCCTTTCTACTAAGAAAATAAAAAAATAAAAAAAATTGAAAATTTTGAAAAAATGACAAAAACATGTTTGATTTTGCATTTTAGGTCGAGTCGGAATGGTTAGATAACAATGATGAAACCGCGTCTGTGCTATATTTTTCGCACAAGCCTTGCATTGCCATTGCCTTTCTTATACGGTCATTGCATAGTCTACGAGTTTGTGATCAACTTTTATGAACGAATATAATTAACTTAATATCGGCAACCTACTCAAAATTTCTGAGGTATAGAGCTAAACAAACTGATGACATTCACGAAAGAAGTTGAATGAAAAGAAAAGTAAAAAAAAAAAAAAAAGAAGAAGATAGTTTCACTCCTATGCTCTTGTTCCATACTATCTGAGGAGTAATTTTTGGTGTGTGAGTTTTATGCCAGTTTTGGCATCGTTTTATCTTATACGGTTGGGTTGTTAAGCGGAATTCGTTTACTATTGGTTTCATTTGGTACTAGCTTTGCTCTTACCTCCACATTTCCAAAATGTTTTGCCCCTTATTACCCAATCACCTCACTTCACCATATTTGTAAGTCCTCGGCATGTGACTTGGTCCTGTTTGGTTGGAATGAATATGTACAATCGATAGAGATAGTTATCATGTTAGACTGTATGCATGTTCTTATATGTTGCAGTTAGATGAGTGTCTTATTTCCTTCTTGTCTTACAATGAATAATCTCACCATATTCTTTAACGAGTGATGAGCAACTCATGAGAGTCCGATATATACGAGTTTTGCAAGGTCGAAGGTTCAGTAGTTGTTTCATTAGTATAACTCGTTTGCAATTGATTTTGTACATTGGTTTTGGCCACTTGCATTAAATTGGTTTGGGCGTATGAAGCATAGTTTGCTCTGAGCTTGTCTGCCGTTCCATTAGTTGTTTCTGTCCTTAGTCTTTGCTTATTTGGGGACAAGGAAGGGTTTGGTTTGGGAGGTTTGATGCGTGCCCATTTCATACATTTATTATGCTCATTTGCACACATTTCTAGGCTATTTTAAGTAGCATAAGCTACTATCCTCCTAGGAATTTGCTACTTTGTGTTGTTTTGCATTTATTGTATATTTGAACCCGAAGGAGTATCAAAGAGCCAAAACCCGTCCCTGAAGTCTCATTATGGATACTAGTGAAGCTGAGCTCGGGAGAATCACGTTGGAGTGCGTGAAGACATGAGGAAGCTTGCTAAAGAAAGGAATGGATGCTGCTGTTTCCCCAGAAAAGTTGATCGACAACTGCTGATGGTCGATCGACTGGATACGTTTGAAGAAAAATTCGATCGACAGCCTATGATGGTCGATCGACTGGTTTGCTCAGAAGATTAGTCGATCGACAACTTTGCTTGGTCGATCGACTGTTTTGCTTATCAGGCCGTGTTGATTTAGTTTGTTAAATCAGCCCATTAGTTGTTTAATTAATAAATCTGAGCTATCTCTATATAAAGACAAACTGAGAACAATTTTAGGGTATCGTTTACACTGCTGAATTCTTTCTCACGTTACTTTTGCTTGAACTTTCGGATCTGAACTTTGTAACTTTTCCTTTTCATTCGGTAATTCAATTAACCTTTGTTCTTCATTTATTTCTTTCTCTTGTTTCTTTTACTCTTCCCTTGTTCTTCTTATATTTTATGTTTAATTGTTATTCTCATACTTTCATCATGTTTAGTTTAATTATCATTATTATTGTTAATTTTGTTAATTCGATTATGCTTAGCTAAATTTCTTATGCTGGGATATAGGGGATCCATGGTTGTGAGACAGTTTTAATCGGGATATTAATTAGATCTGGAATAATTATATGTTTGAATTGTTAATCGTAGTAATTAACCCTATTTAATTAGAATGCATGCGACTAGTTACTTGACCCGGTAAACTCCGACCTAGATCGAGAGATTGGAGAGAGTGAGACCTGCTACGAATTTGACCAATCTTTGACCCTACCTTTGACCGTTGTTAGACCATGGTGAACTAACTATCCTAGCTATTTCCCCTTATATTTTTAGACTCGTTCACTACTCTTTATTTCTCTACTTTTCGCTACTTTAGTTTAGTAATCAAACCAATCAAACCCCCAGATTTGTTACTTAGACGGGCTCATAATTAGCAGATAGAACGCGTTTATCTCCCTGTGGATACGATCTCGACTTCCTCTACTGCATTGGTTTAGGCCAGTTGGTTATTTTTATTAGGTGTGCGATTTAGCCTGTCACTCACGGTTTGTTTGGACTTTATTTTTACATGCTAAAAGTGAAGCTTTCAAAGAGTTCCATGCTTTGATTAATAAATTCCAAAACAAACTGGGTCATAAATTAATCTCCATTTGAACCGACCATGGAATATAATTTTAGAATGATTCGTTTATATCATTTTGTAGGGAACATGGTATTGATCATAACTTTTCCGCTCGTAGGACACCGCAACAAAATGGAGTAGTGGAAAGAATAAATAGAACATTGGAAGACATGACTAGATCCATGTTGCTTTGTAGCGAGTTACCTAGAAAGCTTTGGGCCAAAGCTGTGAATAAAGCTTGTTATATTCGTAACTGTGTGGCTATTATATCTATCCATATGAAAATGCCTTGTGAGCTTTTATATGGGCGAAAGCCAAATATTTCACATTTCCGCTGCTTTGGATCTAAATGCTATGTTCATAACAATGGCAAAAATAATTTGGGAAAATTTGATCCAAGAAGCGATGAGGCGGTTTTTATAGGATATTCTAAAGAAAGCAAGGCCTATAAAGTTTATAACAAGAGAACTATGTGTTTTAAAGAAAGTGTTCATGTAATTTTCGATGAAACTAACGTGCTTAATGCTGAATTGCAGGATGATGATGACTTTGAGATTGGATTTGTGAGGGACGATCCTCCTGAACTAGAAGAGGGGCCTTCGTCATTAGAAGGAACAGGTGCTGAAGAGATCATGAATTTAGGGGGAACTGAACAGAACACAGAGCTATTCAATCAGGATGAGAAGTTAAATGCAGGCACAAATCAGGCTTCCAGTAGCTTAGACTCTTCGAGAAAGACAAATACAAATGTCGAGTAGAATCGAATAACCTAGTACTGTCCAGTTTACAAATACGAATATGGAGCAGAATCAAACAGAATCCAGGACCATTCAATCTACCAGAACCAGAAACATTTGTTCCTCGACGTTAGAAGTATCAAAGTTCACATCCTATGGATAACATCCTGACTGATATCCATGAGGGATTGAAAAAATTTTGTGCTCATTATTCATTTTTGTCTGAATTAGCAGCCCCCAACGTTGATGATGCTTTAACTGATCCTGGTTGGGTTATTGCTATGCAGGAGGAACTTAATCAGTTTGAGCGCAGCAAGGTGTGGCATTTGGAACCACTTCCAAAAGATCATTCTGTCATAGGAACGAAATGGGTATTTCGAAACAAATTGGATGATGCAGGTGTAATTGTGAGAAACAAGGCTAGACTTGTGGTGCAAGGATACAATCAACAGGAAGGGATCGATTATGATGAAACCTTCGCACCCGTGGCTAGACTTGAAGCTATTCGTCTCCTTATTGCCTTTGCTTCTCATATGGGTGTCAAACTCTTTCAAATAGTTGTTAAGACCGCATTTCTTAATGGCTATTTGTAAGAGGAAGTATATGTTGAACAACCTCCCAGTTTTTTAGATAGCAAGTTCCCTAATCATGTTTATAAATTAGATAAGGCACTTTATGGTCTTAAACAAGCACCTAGGTCTTGGTATGATAGACTATCAAAGTCCCGTCTTGAAAATGGGTTTCAAAGAGGTTCCGTTGACAAAATACTTTTTTTAAAACCGGTGAAAGAGTACTTATTAGTTGTTCAAATTTATGTAGATGATATCATTTTTGTAGCAACTATGATGTTTTATGTGCATATTTCTCCAATCTTGTGCAATCGGAGTTCGAGATAAGCATGATGGGCGAGCTAGGATTCTTTTTGGGTCTTCAAATAAAAGCAAACCACACATGGCATAATGATACATCAAAGAAAGTATATCAAGGAGATGCTAAAGAAATTTGGTATGACTACAGTGAATCCATTCCCTACACCTATGTGTTCTACACTAAAGCTTGATAAAGATGAGAAAGGTAAAAGTGTAGATGAAAAGGTGTATCGAGGTATGATAGGTTCACTCTTATATTTTACCGCTATTCATCTAGATATTCTTTATAGTGTGTGTTTGTGTGCTCGTTTCAGTCAAATCCTAAAGAATCATATTTAACAGCTGTAAAATGTATTCTTCGGTATTTGATTGGAACCCAGGACTTGTATCTATGGTATTCTATGGATTGCAATTTCACTCTCACGGGGTATGCAGATTATACAAGTTGCTCAGTTGAGAGAAAGAGTACCTCTGGTATTATATTGTTACTTTTGTAGGATCGTGTCTTATCTCTTGGGCTTCCAAGAAACAAAATACTGTTGCTCTATCGACTGCCAAGAGTGAATATGTCGCTGCTACTCAATGTTGTTCTCAAATCTTATGGGTAAGATAATAATTGCGGGATTACGGTATGATCATTAATTGTGTTCCTATTCTTTGTGATAACACTAACGCAATTAATATTTCAAAAAATCTCGTTCAACATTCCAGGAAAAAACATATTGACATTCGTCATCATTTTCTCCGTGATCATGTAGAAAAAGGGAACATATGCTTAAAATTTTGCAAAACTGAAGATCAGTTGTACGATATTTTTACTAAACCTTTTGCTACAGAACAATTTGAGAAAATCCGTTTAGAATTGGATCTCTTGTATAGTAGCTCATAGTAACGTACGTCCTAAAATTGAAACCCCCGATGATTGACTAAATTTGGAGAAGCCGTGATTACGTGTTGGTAATTTGTCCTAGGTCTTTTGAGGTTGAGGTGCAATCTGCTTACTCTAGTCGTTTTTTGGTCTCATATAGATTAGTAGTGAGTTGACTATTGTGGGATGTAAATTTACATATCTTACGCATATATTTTATTGCAAAATACATCTGTCTCATATATTTATTGCCTTAATCAAACCTTGCCTATATACCTCCAACTCCAACCATCCTTCCTCATAAAACCTCACCTAACCACTCCATCTACCCGTCTCTCCCCTCAAATTAACCCCAAATTAACCAAAAACCTAAACTATCTTCGACGGCAACCATGGCCCAGAAGAAAACCCAATCCACCACCACTAAACCAACGGCCTACTCCAAAGACACCACCACCACCACCAGATCCAAAGCTATGCTCACCGACAAATTCCCTACCTCCGACATACCCGAAACCCCAATCAAACCCAACACCACACCTTCACCTGAAATAACCACCATACCCGTCAACACCGTTCCGAAATAAAAAAACCCAACATCAAAACCTATTTCTTCATCCTCCACTGTATCCACCCGCTCGAAAATATTACATGCAATTGCACTTGAGCAGGCCGTCAAGGAAGTCGACGAGCAATCAACCTGTGATACCTTTTTCGAGGAAGAACAAACCGGTATTCAAGAGAGCTGCAAGAACTCGAAAAGGGGTGAGCAAAGGTGTTACGATAAATGAACCCACAGAGTGCGAAAACCGAGAAGAAGCTCTGGTTGTGTTGGGTAAAGGAAAGGAGAAATTAGTGGAGGAAGAGGATATATGTGATGAAGATTGGGATGATGTCTATGATGATGGTAGTGATTAATTCCAAAAGGGCAATAAAAGCAAAGGATCAATCTTTAAAACGCAAGCGAACCAAAGATGATTCGGAAGATGATGATGATGACATCCATAATGTATACGCTACTATTTGTCCTTCGATTGACAAAGAACGAGTTATTGATATTCTGAAAGGCTTAGGGTTGTCAGAGACGACGGTACAGCGATGCATTCAACTATGTGAGCACCCTATTCTTCCGGGTCGCTATTATCCGCAACATTGGTTACAATCTGAGCAAGCTTTTTCTTTTTTCATGGAAATACTTAAAGCTAAAAAATGGGTTGGTATGTTTTCTGTTAATGCTATGGTTTTTGTTCCTGAAATCCTTCAATTCTATCAATCTATTATTGTCCATACATTTGGTGATTTTCTGTCTGCGGTGGTCAACGTGAAGTCATTTATGGTGAGTACTGAAGAGGTCGCCAAAATGTTTAATATTCCAAATACGGGTCTTGAATTGTCTGGTCTGAATGGTTGGCCTCCAATAGAAGGACTTGGTTCTCTGGTTGTCTTACGATACTTTGATCCGTCTGCCACTATGGACACTCGTATTGCCCCTGGTCGTTTGGATGGACCACATCAGTTTTTATTTATCTGTATTTGTCATACTATACTACCCCGCACTCACTCTCGCGGTTATTGATCTATTCCTGATTTATTGCTTCTGTTTTGTCTAATGACGGGGAGGCCTGTGAACTTGGCGTCTATCATATTTTTTCACATAAAGGAAGTTGCAGCTGAAGTGCAGAAGGGTGTTACGGCCGTATCTTAGAGGAAGATAAAGCATGGGGCTCAGACAAAAAGAAAACTTTCGTATGGTATGTAGCTGACCCATATCATGTGGCAGAAAAAAGTGTTGCCTACTGATGGATATTGTGTTTCTATGAAGGACTGTATGACGTATGGGTTGTTGGGTCAAATGCATCTTCGCATTGTTGATGATAAGCTGGTAGGGTTGAGTGGAGATGTCTATGCGGGGGCGGGTTCCAGTTCTGGTAGTCTTCGAGGTGTCACGTCACAGTTGAGGGCTCTTTCTGACATCACGCTTGGTCGCTTGGGGACAATTGCAGACGACGTCGAGTTTATCAAATCTGTCCTTACCCCACTCCTTGATCTACCTCACCTTCTCTAGCGTATTATAGCTCGTCTCCCCCCTCCACCTTGACTTGCCCTGACCTCACCCTTTTATTTTGCCTGTGCTTCTTTATGCTGAGACTATACGTTTAATACTCTCACTAATGGTCGGTACTTGCTCTAATGATGTCTATTTTGACTGTGTCCAGCAGTTGCATTAATGCCTCCTTGACCATGGTAATATGCGCTAACATATTTTTATCGTCTCTCTCCTTTTGATGATGTCAAGAGAGGGAAAGGTTTGTGGATGTTAGCTTACTTAGTTAGCTACTTACTATTAGACTTTTGACTCTGATCTTCTCTTGTTCCGAGAACATTGGTTTAGTTTATGTAACATTCGCAAATTTCTCATTTTGACATTTATAATTTACTTAGACGTTCAATTACTTTATTTTTATATTTTTAAATTATTTAATGTAAATTTATTTTAAACATGATTTTTATAAAAGTAATATTTTAAAGCTTAATTTAAATGAAAGTACGTATTTAAGTCGGAGGAGTATTAATAGTGACAATAACAATAATAGTAAAGTTCCGTCTTAAATTATAGTAGGTTTAAGACGTATTCCCGTCTAGCAAAGACCGTCACATTTTCATATGTGAGACTAATTTAATCTCGACCAATCATATATCGACAACACTCACCTACTCTCTTACACTCTAACTTAAATAATTCTTTTATTATCATTATTATTATTATTTTTTTATTATTTTTTTTGCCGAAAAGCAAGGATCTATATATCATCAAAATAGGAATCAAAATACAAGACCATGTCCATCTTTCCTACAAGGGAGACCAGGGAGGCCCCCCAAAGTAAAGTAGATTATTATTATTATTATTATTATTATTATTATTATTATTATTATTATTATTATTATTATTATTATTATTATTATTATTATTATTATTATTATTATTATTATTATTATTATTATTATTATTATTATTATATTCCCTCACCCATGTGCACTTACCCGTATCACTCAATTCCCCACCTTCCCCTTCCTTTTTTCGAAAACACTTGCAGCAAAACAACAACAATATCCAGGGACCTCAAACACCATTTTCATTTCGACATTAAAACCGAGATCCCTCCTCCGTTTCTCGACCAAATTCTATAATTTTTGTACCATTCTTTTCCCCTTTCCTTCCTCCTTCTTTCAAGGTAATAAAGTCTCATTTTTGTGATGGTTTTGAATTTCGCCGTCTCATAAAAGATTCATTTTTTGTCTCAATCCTTTCGTTTTCTTGCTCCTTAATGAAGGTTTCGAAGACTCGGTGGAAGACTCAAGCTTTGGGGACCGTTTATTCGAAGAATAAAGAGCGTTTAAGGTAACGGTGATAGGTTACTCGACAAAAATATCGAAATTCCGTCTTATATATCGTTTTATATGTTCTTGTTTGATAAATTTTGGTTGCTATATGTGGGCGTGAGGGTGTTAGGCTTCAGTTCCAATTTGATGAAATTTGAATATTAAAGGCAATTGTTGGGAAGTTCACCTCTTTTATTATTTTGATCTATGATTTCTCTAAGTATAGTCAGGTGTTTATATGTCATGTTTAAGTTTAATCATATGCTTATCTTGCCTGGACCTACTGTGAAAATAATCCTATTGAACCTTCTCATTTCTCGTTTCCTACTGTTGCTTCTCGCTTTTGGCCCTCATAAAATGCATTGTTAACTCCCCAGTCCCCACCAAAATTATGGGAATATACCACTCTGACATTTTCACTTTTGACAAATCAAAAGCTTCTAATGGAGGCACGCATTATGAGAATTTCCTATGGACTCGCCAGTTGAACTTGTTTTTCACTGAATGATTTAGGGGCAGTTTACTCTTCAGGTATTTAGCTGAAATGTGGAACGATTTTTGTGGTCTTTCGGGACTGTTTTGAGCTTGCTTTACACATGTGAATTTCCGTCTTACTTATGCTCAAAATTCCGTCTTAAATTGTTGTTGGAAGTGGCTGTTTTGGGACAGAAAGTCTGAGTTTTATCTGAACGAAAGTTGGCGCCCTATCCAATTGAGAATAAGAGCTTAGACATGATTAATGATAACATTATACATTATATGTAACGTGAACAGCTAAGATTGGCTACTATCCTACTACATATACATATGAAAGGTACGGAGTATGATAGTCCGGTAACATTAGCATTGGCTTTTCCCTTGTCGGAGTTTTTATCAACTGGTTTAAGCAATAATGGTTTAAAGGAATAATAATAAGCATGAAGAAGATATGGGAAACGAGATTGAGAGTCAAAAGACATTATTGGTGAGTTACCAGAGAAAGAGCATAACAGAATTGAGTGGGATTATTTTATTAGAAAGAAAATAATGATAGTTAAGTAAGTAGTTAACGACAATGCTAACGAAAAGTAGACATGGCCGCTTTGAGTCGTGGATCGAGTTTATTTTAGCGCAAATGTGATTCTTTTGAATGATTTAAATTCCATCTCGTGTTTTATATCACGTAGTGCGTTAAATATTGTTCATTTGTTTATGGAAGCAATGATGTTGGGCATAGAGAACGCTTATGGCATGTGTGGGAAAATTCGGTATACTTCCTCTAGAAATTCTCGGATTATAACGAAATTATGATTATGAAATTTCTAGTCATAAATGAAATTGCATAAACAAAAAGAATAGAGATTAAGAATCAACCTTTGGTCCTAGCAATATGGCCTAAGAACAATATCAAAATCGATATTCTCCTAATCGTTGCACCGAAAATGCTATGAGAACTGCCCCTAAATTTGCTAGAATGAGATCCCCAAAATTTGTTAATTATTTTAGGGTTTATGTTTTGATGAGAGAATTAGGTTAAGAAAAACAAGTGAGTAAAAAAAATGATTCCACTTCTCCTTTAAAACCGTGTAAAGGGAGCAAATAAGGGAAAGATTTTTTTTCTTTATTTTTCTTCCTCTTTCTCGGTTTGACCGAGTGAACCAACAACCAAATAAGGATATAATCTTCTTATTTTTGGTTGTTGTCTAATTGTATATTATGTGTATTATTTATCAATTGTCATATATATCGACATGTATTAATAAGTCCACTTATAACAGTTTGCAGTCGATTTATCAATACCAATCTGTCAACATTTATTATGACAATATTGTATAATATATACATTAACTATAAATATCGCATATTTATAATTTGCTTATTAAATATAACCGTTTATGTTTAATTACGTTTTAATATCTTAATTCGTTTAAGCTACATTATATACAATAATTAAATATAACAGTTTATATTCAATTTACGAATTAACAGTTAATTCGTCTCAACTAATATTATTTAATTGAATTAAATAATCGTCTCATCATCACATTGACTAACTGTTTAGTCAAATACATGGACTAACCTTTTAGTCATATAAGGCATCAATGTGATTATATTTTCATACAATCACATATCTCAAACACATCCTTTAGGTGTGACTTTTAGGGACCAGTTGATCACCGCCATCAGTATGATAATAACGTCAAACTTCTAGCAAGCCAACCATTATTAAGTAAACGTTAATCAACTGATAAAATACTAAGTATACCCTTGTGAACCTATAAGAGATTTATATATGTTATCACACTAACTGTGGAGGACACAAGCTCCAACAAACTCCCACTTGTCCTCACAAGTGTATGTGCGATAACCGATTCTCATATCCTAAAATTTCTCCCACTCAATGTAAAACAATTTGCAAAATCTGTATTCACAAAGGTCGTATTTTACAAGTGATCAATATCAAGAGTGGTTTTCCCGACTAGAGAGTAACTTAACTGATAAACGAATCATCATTCGAGCATGGCCATGCATTTCAGTTACAACTCCTCGAGTGGCCCTGAGAAATAACTAAACCTGATAAAGGTTAGATATTTTCTTCAACTCGAATCCTGCAGATATAAGCACAGTATGAAATGACTCAGTGAAAATCTGCTTAGCCTCCTGTTATGGTAGACCATGAGAAAGAAACCAAAGTCACCCAAAAACTGCCTTAATTTCAAGAGACAGTCGATAGTCAAAAGAATCGACTCTAGGAACACAATGGACGTCCAATCCACGACCTGGCACCGAATTTTTTTAAACATTTAGGACTCCATTACGTTGTCACAATTGTCTTACGAGGTATCGTTATAACTCGCATCTGTGATCGATCAGCCAACTGTTTGACTTATGGCTCGTTGAACCCACCATCAATCAACTTCACAAAATAATAGCCAGAGTTATCAGCTCATGTAGGCGATTACGGACCAAAACAAATATAATGTAATTAAGTTCACTTTGTGGCGTTCAATGTTGTCGTACAATCCACATGAAAAACAAAATATGAAATAAAACGATGAAGTTATAAATAGCATATGAAAAAGATAATGTATCGAATCCATAATCAACTAGTACAACTCAGGAACACGTTTAATTCCCATAGAAATAACGTGCCTTTCATGCTTATCATATGACAATGGTTTAGTGAGAGGGTCCGCGATGTTGTCATACGAAGCAATCTTGTCAATCACTATCTCCTCTTGCTCCACGTAATCACGGATCAGGTGAGCCTTCCGATGTACATGTCTAGACTTGTTGCTAGACTTAGGCTCCTTAGCCTGGAAGATGGCAGCTTTATTGTCACAATAGATGGTGATCGGGTCATTCGAACTAGGAACTATGGTTAGTCCTTGTAAGAATTGACGCATCCATATAGCTTCCTTTGCTGCTTCCGAAGCGGCATAGTACTCGGATTCAGTAGTAGAATCTGCTACAACATCCTGTTTGAAACTCTTCCAGCTGACCGCAGCACCATTAAGAGTAAAGACGAACCCGGACTGAGATTTTTAATCATCTCGATCCGTTTGGAAGATAACATCTGCGTAACCGGTTGCACATAGCTTAGTATCTCCTCCATAAGTCAATACCCAATCCTTAGTCCTCCGTAGGTACTTAAGGATGTTTTTAACAGCTATCCAGTGTGTTTCACCTGGATTCTTTTGGTACCGACTCGTCATACTCAATGCATATGCCACGTCTGGATGTGTGCATATCATGGCATACATGATTGATCCTATGGCTGATGCATAAGGAACACGACTCATGCGGTCAACCCCTTCAGGCGTCGTGGGTGACTGAGACTTGCTCAAATGCATCCTAGAAGTCATTGGAAGGTTCCCCTTCTTGGAGTTGCTCATGCTGAACCTTTCAAGAATCTTATCTAAATAAGACTCCTGACTCAGTGATAACATCCGTCGTGATCTAACTCGATAGATACGGATTCCCAATATGCTTGTGCCTCACCCAGATATTTCATCTTGAAATAGTTCTTCAACCATCCTTTAACCGAAGATAAGAGAGGAATGTCATTCCCAATCAAGAGTATGTCATCGACATACAATATCAAGAAAACAATCTTGCTCCCACTCGACTTGATATATAAGCATGGTTCCTCGACCGATCGAGTGAAACCATATTCTTTTATCACCTGGTCGAAACGATGATTCCAACTCCGAGAAGCTTGCTTAAGTCCATAAATGGAACGCTTAAGCTTGCACACTTTCTTAGGATTTACAGGATTTATGAAACCTTCGGGTTGTACCATGTACAATTCTTCCTCCAAATAACCGTTTAAGAAGGCTGTTTTCACATCCATTTGCCAAATTTCATAGTCATGAAAAGCGGCAATCGCTAAGATTATCCGAATGGAACGTAGCATAACTACGGGTGCAAAAATTTCATCATAATGCAATCCGTGCACTTGAGTGAAACCTTTTGCCACTAGTCGTGCCTTATAGGTATCTGGTTGCCCGTCTACAGAATGCTTTATTTTGTAAAGCTATTTGCACTGTAGAGGTCGTACCTTATTAGGTAAATCAACAAGATCCCATACGTCATTCTCATACATGGAGTCCATCTCAGATTGCATGGCTTCAAGCCATAGCTTTGAGTCGGAACAGGTCATGGCACCTTTATAGGTAGCGGGTTCATTACTCTCTAGGAGCAAAACGTCATTCTCCTCGACCATACCAATGTATCTGTCTAGAGGATTAGAGACTCTACCCGACCTCCTAGGTTCCTGAGGAATGTTAACCGTATCATCAGTTGAAGGAACAAATTCCTCCATCTGTTCCTCGGTTGTTGGTTCTTGAATCTCCAACAACTCGAAGGTTCTATTACTTGACTTGTTCTCGAGAAATTCTTTCTCTAAGAACTTTGCACTAGTCGCAACAAAAACTCGATGTTCGGTAGGCGAATAGAAGTAATGACCAAACATTCCTTTTGGATAACCAATAAAGTATGTCTTGACCGATCGCGGGCCGAGCTTATCCTTGTGTCTCCACTTGACATAAGCCTCGCAGCCCCAAACCCGAATAAATGACAAGTTAGGGACCGTTCCCTTCCACATTTCATATGGAGTCTTGTCGACAGCTTTAGACGGACTTTGGTTAAGTATAAGAGCAGCTGACAAAAGAGCAAAACCCCATAATGAATCAGGCACTACCGTGTGACTCATCATGGATCGAACCATATCAAGTAATGTTCGATTTCTCCGTTCGAACACACCATTTAATTGAGGTGTTCCAGGTGGAGTTAACTGCAAAACTATTTCACAGTCTTTAAGGTGTTGATCAAACTCATTTGAAAGATATTCGCCACCCCGATCTGAACGGAGTGCTTTAACCTTTCTTCCCAGTTGGTTCTCAACCTTATTCTGGTATTCCTTGAATTTTTCAAAGGACTCACTTTTATGCTTCATTAATTAGACATATCTGTATCTACTCAAATCGTCCGTGAAAGTGATAAAATATCTATAGCCATCTCTAGCGGTGATTGACATAGGTCCACATACATCAGTATGTATGAGTCCTAATAGGTTACTAGCGCGCATTCCAACACCTTTGAAGGAAATTCGAGTCATTTTGCCGATAAGACATGATTCACACGTGCCAAATGAAGAAAAATCGAATGTGGGAATGGTCCCATTCTCGACGAGTTTCTTTACACGTTTTTCATTTATATGTCCCATTCGACAATGCCATAGATAAGTTTGATCTTTGTCACCAACATTTAATTTCTTATTATTCACGTGTAATATATCTGTGGTTTGATCTAAGATATAAATTCCATTCATGGAAACATCTTTGCCATAAACCATTTCATTGAAAGAGAAAATACAGCTATTATCCTTTATTGAAAATGAAAAACCGTCTTTATCAAGTACGGAAACAGAAATAATGTTCTTAGATAAACTGGGTACATAGTAACAGTTATATAAATATAACTCAAAACCACTACGGAGCTGGATTACATATGTTCCTATTAAGACTGTAGCAACTCATGCTCCATTCCCGACTCGCAGGTCCACATCACCCTTTGCGAGAGGTGTGATGTTTTTTAGGCCCTGCAAATGATTACACAGATGAGAACCACAGCCAGTATCAAGTACCCAAGTTCTGAAACTTGCATGGTTAATCTCAATCATATGAATATAAGATGACATACCAATAGGAGTGACACGGCCTGCTTTTATGTCCTCACGGTACACGGGACAGTTCCTCCTCCAATGCCCAGTCTTGTGACAATGGTGGCACTCAATGTCACTGCCCTTGCTCTTTGCCTTGCCTTGTGAGCCACTAGTCTCACCAGGCCCACTCTTACCATTTCCTGACTTTTTAAACTTTGGCTTTCCTACAGTTAGGTCGCCGTGAGCTTTGCCCTTACCTTTATTCTTGTTGGAAATCATGAGAACATCTTGCTTCATGCTCCCACTCAATTTCATATCCTTCTCGGTCTGTACGAGAAGTGAGTGTAGCTCATGAGGACTTTTCTTCATGTCATTCATGTAGTAATTTGCCCTGAAGAGGGCAAAACCATCATGAAGTGAATGAAGCATACGGTCAATGACTATGCTCTCACTGATTTTGCAATCAAGTGCCTCCAATTTCTCGACATTCTCAATCATGTTAAGAATGTGTGGGCTAACCGGTTGGCCCTTCTGGAGTTTCGCATCAAAGAAGCGACAGGTATGCTCATAAGTAACGATTCTCGGTGCTTTTCAGAACTCATTAGTGAGCGTGGTGAAAATATTGTTTGCACCTTGGGCAATGAAGCGTCTTTGCAAATTGGTTTCCATTGCAAAAATGAGTACGTTCTTTATCGCACCCGCTTCCATAACGAAGTCACTATAAGCAATTGACTCGTTAGCTCTTGCATTGGGGCCTGGGTTTGGCGTGCATCGGCTCGATTAAGTACTTGAGCTTACCGTCAGCAATGGCAGCATTCCGTAATGATGCCTCCCAGTCCGCAAAGTTGGACCCATCATTCTTCAGTCGTGTGAACTGATTCATCTGGTCCATGAAAGCTTTTAGCCATGACTCGCGTCCAAGTGTGGCACTTGGCATAGAGATTTCGTTATTTCCAGCCATTTGTTGTAACAGTATTATCAATATAAAACGAATTCTACACTGCGAAAAGAAGAAAAATATAATAAGCATACTCATCATTATGATTTAAGTCTAATGCAAAACTGTTATAAGCGAAGACTCAAGCATTTATACAGTTGACCTCCCTCAAGAATTATATAAATGATCCCAAGACTCAATTATCTGTAAATTGATAAGCCAACCTCTTGGCTAATTCTACTATTAGCATTCTTGGTCGATAAATTTCTGTAAATTCTATCTATAGTCCATCATAATCATGATAAACTCTTCGGATTATAATGTTGAGGTAAACTAAGTCAACACAAACTACTTACCCAACGTAGAAGGGGTCATATGGAGAGTAAGGTCATATATGCCTACCGACGAAGAAGGGATTCATAGCTGTTTGGCCTATAAAGACTAGTCTCAATTTCAGTTTTAGAGGAAGATCCCATCAACTTTATTTTAATTCATTTTAAGTGAACTAATATCTAGCATGCGAGAATGAATAAACTAAGATGATGGCTTAAAATTGTGTGACATATGTATGTCTATGAAAACTAACATTTAATCTGTATGAGTCAATTTTCATGCATATTAGGTGGTTTGGTTTAGGCGAAATATGATGCATTAACTATCATGTGAAGAAAAGCAATAAGAATGGAAAAACGAAAACAAAAACGAAGTCCTAGTGTGGCCTATCTACCAAAATGAACATAAATACAACTTTGGAATCCTTCCTTGGACCCGAGAAGCTTGTCTTGATGGTCCATCTTGGTCCATGTAGCGGGAGTGAGCAATCCAATCTCCATCTTTAGTCTTCTTAAAATTACAATTTAAAAATTACAAAATGAACCTATTTACATTCTAATTTCAAAACCATAATATAAAAGAAAACCAAACGGAGATACGAGATCTCAAAATTACATAAAAATTATGTTTCCATCATTACGAAAACATAACTAACTAAGGCCACACTAGGTATTACATATTACAACCGATTGCAAAAATACGTAAATTAAACCATTCAACGATTCATTCAACTAAATAAAATGCATCAACTATAAATTAAACATTCAAGACATAATTCCTTAATTATGTAGAGTAATTTATCCAAACCACTTATTTAAATGATCAAATTATGTGACAATTCCTCAATTACTCACAATAATTCTAATCTAAATACATATTAATCTTGTAATATGAATTAATCCAACATTATTTTAAACCTCTTTAAAATAATTAGGTATCTTTAATGTGTGAACTTTTTCACAACAAACAATCATACATTGTAAAAGTAATGTATAATTATAATTGGACAAAACAAAAAAACAAAATCAATGCCCTTGGCATTTCCACAAAAACGAAAAAATAGAATTCGGCAATTCCACAAAAACGAAAAAAAAAACAGATTTTTTTTGTTTTTATCTCGGCATATGCCCTAAAAACGAGAAAAATAGATTTTTTTTTTCTTAATCGAAAACAACCACATTTATATGAACAATTTGTTTAAAGTTGCTACTTAGAACAAGATTGGCATATTCATCATCTTTTTAATTTAAACATATATTCAAACTTGATGATTCAATTTAACCTCTTAAAATGAATATCTAAATCATGATTAAATCGATTATCCGGCTATTTGATTCATCACAATTGATTTGAACATTATTAAATTTAATGAATCATGATTATAAACATCAATTTAAAACCATGTATGCCAAAAACTATATAGCAAAACAAATCATCAACAATTAAAAACGATTTCCATTTACATTTCAATTTAATTTTAATTAAATCAAAACATCTACAAATTATCATATTATCATCTTAACTAATTAAAACAACAATATGAATATATCAAAATGGAAACACAAACATCAAAAACGAAAAAACAACTCGGCAAAAAAAAAATTTTTTGCTCTCAGCAAAAAAAATCCTCACGGCCGAAATTTTTTGAAATTTTTTTCTTCAAAAAATTTTTGTTTAAATTCATTTATGAAAATCATATAAAATAGTTTCGTGGCCTATGCTCTGATACCACTTGTGGGAAATTTCGGTATACTTCCTCTTGAAATTCTCGGATTATAACGAAATTATGATTATGAAATTTCTAGTCATAAATGAAATTGCATAAACAAAAAGAATAGAGATTAAGAATCAACCTTTGGTCCTAGCAATATGGCCTAAGAACAATATCGAAATCGATATTCTCCTAATCGTTGCACCCAAAATGCTATGAGAAATGCCCCTCAATTTGCTAGAATGAGATCCCCAAAATTTGTTAATTATTTTAGGGTTTATGTTTTGATGAGAGAATTAGGTTAAGAAAAACAAGTGAGTAAAAAAAATGATTCCACTTCTCCTTTAAAACCGTGTAAAGGGAGCAAATAAGGGAAATATTTTTTTTTCTTTATTTTTCTTCCTCTTTCTCGGTTTGACTGAGTGACCCAACAACCAAATAAGGATATAATCTTCTTATTTTTGGTTGTTGTTTAATTGTATATTATGTGTATTATTTATCAATTGTCATATATATCGACATGTATTAATAAGTCCACTTATAATAGTTTGCAGTCGATTTATCAATACCAGTCTGTCAACATTTATTATGACAATATTGTATAATATATACATTAACTATAAATATCGCATCTTTATAATTTGCTTATTAAATATAACCGTTTATGTTTAATTACGAATTAACATCTTAATTCGTTTAAGCTAACATTATATACAATAATTAAATATAACAGTTTATATTCAATTTACGAATCAACAGTTTTTTCGTCTTAGCTAATATTATTTAATTGAATTAAATAATCGTCTCATCATCACATTGACTAACTGTTTAGTCAAATACATGGACTAACCTCTTAGTCATATAAGGCATCAATGTGATTATATTTTCATACAATCACATCTCTCAAACACATCCTTTAGGTGTGACTTTTAGGGAACAGTTGATCACCGCCATCAGTATGATAATAACGTCAAACTTCTAGCAAGCCAACCGTTATTAAGTAAACGTTAATCAACTGATAATATACTAAGTATACCCTTGTGAACCTATAAGAGATTTATATATGTTATCACACTAACTGTGGAGGACACAAGCTCCAACAGCATGAACTAAGGAGTTTGAAAGGGAGGGTTACAAACTGGATCATTTTGGGAGATTTCAACATTGTCAGGGATATGGAGGAGAGAATTGGACCTAATCCTCCATCTGTCATTGAGATGATGGCATTTAATCAATGCTTATTGGACTGTACTTTGGAGGACTTGCATAGTTTTGGTTGTGAACACACCTGGACTAATAAACGAGAGGCCACTGCTCGTGTTTGGTCTAGACTGGATAGGGTACTTAGTAATCCTTCTTGGCTGATTGAGTATCCTAACACTCAGGTTAATGTCCTGCCTTCTGGGATATCTGACCACTCACCACTTCTTGTAACTGTGCAGGATAGTTAGAAGCCTAGGAAACAATTTAGTTATCCTAATTGTTGGGCTGATCATAAGGAGTATGATGGAGTGGTTTTGCAAGCTTGGGGGCTACCTCTGAGAGGAAGTGTCATGTTTAGATTTTTTGAAGAACTGAAAGATGTTAGGCAGAGTATTATTAAGCTCCATAACACTAGTTACTCTAGGATCTCTAGAAAAGTGCAGGAGGTTAAAAAGGAACAACAACTGCTTCAAAAGTATTTGATTTTTAAAAACACTGAGAGGAGTTCACTGACACAAAGAGCAAAGATCCAGGATATAAAATATAATGATGCTCCAACTAGCTATTATTTCTCCAAGATTGCTGCTAGAAAGCACCAAGTTACTATAGGGAGGATACTGGATAGACAGGGGATTGAGAAAGTTGGAACTCAGGAAGTGAATCATGCTTTTGTTGACTACCACAGATGGCTATTGGGTCAAAATGTGGCTGTCAATTGTGCTCCTATGACCGAGTTGAAGAGGACTAAGATTCTTAGCTCTGACTGGGAAGGGTTACGTAAGGAGGTTACATAGATAGAAATACAGAATGTTGTGTTCTCTATTGATTCTAACAAGATCCCGGGTCAAGATGGATTTTATGCACATTTTTTTAAGAAATCTTGGGAGACAATCAGGGGGGATTTCTGCAGAGCCATTCAGTCTTTCTTTAGAACTGGGAAAATGTCTAAGCAACCTAGTACCACTTTACTTGCTTTAATTCCAAAAAAAGCTGTAGTTGCTACTATGATGGATTATCGACCTATTGCTTGCTGTACAGTGTTCTATAAAACTGTTAGCAAGATATTATGTGTTCATCTGAAACCTTTTTTGTCACAAATTGTGGGCAAGGAACAGGGGGCTTTTGTTCAAGGCAGGAATATTTTTGAAAACATCATGCTAACTTTGTCCTTGGTGAAGGGATATGGACAAAAAGGGGTCTCTCCTAGATGCTTAATAAAAGTGGACATTAAGAAAGCATTTGATTCTCTTCAGTGGGAGTTCATAGACAAGATGTTGCAATATTATAATTTCCCACCTGAATTTAAGAACTGGATACTGGGTTGTATTACATCTACTTGGTTCAGTTTAAAGATTAATGGTGATAGAGTAGGGTTCTTTAAAGGTGAGAGTGGTCTGAAGCAGGGAGATCCTCTTTCCCCTTTTCTCTTTGTTATGAGCATGGAGATCCTATCTCGCGTACTTAGGGACATCCATCAGTAACCCTAGGTCTCTTATCATCCAAAATGTGGGCAAGTAAGACTCAAATCATTTAATTTTTGCAGATGATTTAATGCTCTTTGTAAGGGGTGACATTCCATTTGTTGTTACTGTTACTCAAGCTCTTAAATCTTTTGCAAAAATGTCTGGTTTGTGTGCTAATCCAGAGAAGACCAATATTTACATGGGAGGTGTAAGGGATAACATTAAGCAGGGGATTCTTCAGGGAACAGGCTATGTGGAGGGAGCATTTCCATTTAGATACTTGGGATTGCCTTTAAATGATGGAAAACTGAACAAGGGTATGTTTGCAGATCTTATAAATAAAGTTCAAAAAGCTTTGCAACATTGGTCCACTTACAAGCTCTCATATGCAGGGAAGATTAGTTTGTTGAACTCAGTCATTTTTGGCATGGAACAGTATTGGTGTTCCACTTTGCTGATACCTAAAGGAGTGATCAAGATAATTACCAAATTCTGCAGGCATTTCTTATGGAATTCTGAAGAAGGATGCAGGAAATTGATTATGAAAAGTTAGTTGTCTTGTTGTGCACCATATCAGGAAGGTGGGTTTAATATAAAGGAAGTGCTAGCCTGGAACAAATGTATACTGGGAAAATGGATCTGGGAGCTAGACAATGATTTAAGTAGCATTTGGTCTGAGTGGAACCTGAAATATAACATTAAATCTAGGAGCATATGGACTGCAACTTCCAAGGCCACTCACTCTGAAAGTTGGCGTAGTATATTGAAGGTTAGAGATGAATTGTTGATACACACAAGGGACATTCAGACTGCTAAACAGTTTATGAGCAGTTGTGTTCATCAGGGGAAAATTCAGCTTCACCTGCTTTATGATAAGTTCAGACATCATGGACATCCTATTAGTTGGGCCAGGACAGTATGGCAGCGAGCAGTACAGCCTAAGCATAGTGTTTTCTTAATTTTGGCAATGCAGAAGAAGCTAGCCACCATCGACCAACTCAACTACAGAGGCATACACGTGGTTAATCGATGTGTTCTTTGCAAGAATGACAATGAGGATCATAAACACTTATTTTTTAAATGTCAGTTCTCAAAGGAAATTTGGCAAAAGATTCTCTCGTGGATGAAGATTTCTGGGCGTACAAACAATCTCAGTAAGGACATGCATTGGAGTGCCAATAGATGCACTTGTCGACATTGGAAAACCAAATGGTTCCTAGGTTGCTTAGGAGCCGTGGTTTATAGCATATGGGAGGAAAGGAACACTCGGATTTTTAGAGGATTGGAGCAGTGTGTTGATTTTATTATTAAGAAAGTCCAATATATAGTAATTATAAGATTATTATATGTATCCCAATCTCATAGAGAGGAAGAAATAGTAGGGTCTCTAGCTAGTTGAGTAGCTCATATTGGTTAACTTTTGTAAGATTGCCTTTCTATTCCCCTTTAATGGATGAATATATGGCTTGCTTTTCTTGCAAAAAAAAAAAGGTACGGAGTATGATAGTCCGGTAACATGAGCATTGGCTTTTCCCTTGTCGGAGTTTTTATCAACTGGTTTAAGCAATAACGGTTTAAAGGAATAATAATAAGCATGAAGAAGATATGGGAAATGAGATTGAGAGTCAAAAAAAAATTATTGGTGAGTTACTAGAGAAAGAGCATGACAGAATTGAATGGGATTATTTTATTAGAAAGACAATAATGATAGTTAAGTAAGTAGTTAACGGCAGTGCTAACGAAAAGTAGACATGGCCCCTTTGAGTCGTGGATCGAGTTTATTTTAGCGCAAATGTGATTCTTTTGAATGATTTAAATTCCATCTCGTGTTTTATATCACGTAGTTCGTTAAATATCGTTCGTTTTTATAATCTTCTCACATGATTTATAATTATGAAATACATTTATTAATTATTCCATTTGTCTATGAAATGACATGTTTCCATTTTAATATGAGTCCAATGTAATTATTCATGCCTTGTGAGTAGTAAATGAATTTTCTTACATTTGAGTCATTTATAATTGAATGCTTGTTTTGCTCATTATAAATGGTCCATTACTATTTATTTACGTTTTTATTCAAGTGACAAATATTGAAGAAATGGGTTACCTATTCATGTTTATGAATATAATTTGGCATGAAATGTCTTAATTGGATTATCATCGGCTCATTACATTATTAGTCTTTTTCCAAGTTGATTCGTATCGCTTGGTTGAGTCGTATTCTTATGATAATGCCTTTATGCTATACCGTATTGCTTGACTTATCTTTACGCCTCTTTCGGACTGTCCTGCCGATTGTGGGTTTAGCTCATATTTTCCGCCTCATTCGGACTGTCCTGCCGATTGTGGTTTTGATGTGACCATAATTAGAGCATATTTAGTCCCCGAATTAGCCTTGTTCCCATGCTTTTTAGTGCATATTTGGGTCATTTATTGTCTTTAGTCCTTTGTTTTGCATATTCTTTGAGGTTTTGTGTCCTTGGTAGGAAAGGAGTGCAAACCTTGCATTTTCATGGCAAAATGAAGCTAAATTGATTGAATTCAATGACCAAACATCAAAGAGAAGACAAGATTAGAAGGCCTTTGTACATACTATAGTAGATGGGCAATGATGAGAAAAGATCCTTGCATCCCCGAGGAAATCCTCAAGGATTTTATGAAGAAAAAGGAAGAAAAGAAGAAGGAATGAAGATGTAAGACAATCCGAGCGGATTGTCCACAAGACGCCCGTCCAGCACCCACAATCCGAGCGTCTTCCCCCTCTGGACGCCCGTCCAAAACACGCCCAATCCGCCCGTCTTCCCCATCTGGACGCCCGTCCGGAATCACCAGAATCCGCCCGTCCCGTGCCCTGGACGCCCGGATTCTCTAACAGCTATTTCGTCTTCTACAAGCTTCAAGGAAGGATGCGCATATTTTTCTAAGACCAGCGAAAAGAAGACCAGAGTCTCCCTAGAGACCGGCGATTCCTCAAGAACTTAATCGTCATTTAAGCCCTTAGTAAACCCTAATTTATGTAACTAATCCGCACTATAAATACCCCATTAGTCTAATTAGAAGAGCATGTTCTTCTTAGCAATCTTTAATGTAGTTAATATCAATCATATCTCTCTTTAATCTTGTAATCAACATTTAATCAAGTTTTAATACAAGTTTCATTTCCTTAATCTCTCTCTTGTTCATCCTTTGTTTTGGGTAATTGAAGATTATTTGAGTTATTATTGGGAGACTGACAACCTTCCAATCTATCATCAAGTACTTATATTATTCTTTGCTTTATTATTGGAATCATTAGTAGGTATAATTCTCTTAATCCCTTTTTAATTATTGTTAATTATCTTCATTTATTCATCATGTTTCACTTTGTTGGTATGATTGACAACCTTGCTAGCATGTTCAACATGATAATGAGTGAGTAGTTTTCTTAGCTAGGGTTAATGGGTAATTAGGGGAAACCAACATGGAGGATGATTCATGCTTAAATTAATATATTTTCATAGTTTATTTGCTTGCTTGTTGTGATCTCAACTTATGCACATGTTATGCTTGATGAAATGCGAGCTTATGAATCCTTGCATTTTTTACCCATCACCTGTCTTTTCAATGAGACTTGTAAGACATAAACCAACTCGAGTCTCATTAGACCATGCATATAGTTGAGTAGGGAAGATTAAGTCGACTTGTAGGTGTTGTACAATCTAATCGATTCGGCTCCGGGACCCAAACATTCCTAGGATTGTAAGATATAAACCAACTCGAGCCATCACAACAATAATTGCTTGCTTATAATTTGAGAATATGTTTGTATGATCAATTCCCATGAATCCCCTATGACCCCATGACACCCTAGTGCCTTTTATCAATTGTTTACATCCCTTTTTAATCATCCTGCTTGTTTACTTTCATTGCTATTTAGTTTAGTGATCTTCTACGTCAAACCCCAAATTGTGACACCCTTAGACACCACTTGTTGCAATAGAAAATCTCATCTCAATTCCCGTCCCTTGGGATCCGACCTTTACTTGCCTCTTTACTAATTGTAGAGTTGTTTGTGAAGTTATAAATTGTGTTTTGGTCTAGGTGCTCCTAACGACAAGTACTGAAAACTAAACCCTTTAAAGGGAACACGGCCAAAAATGGCGTCGTTGCCGGGGACGGTGTTAACTTGATTTAGATTTTCTTGTATTGTTATTAGTTGTGTCTTTCTTTGCCTTGGGGAAGTAAAACTCCTCAAGGTTTGTTCTAATTGTTTTCAAGTTGTTCGATATTTTGCAAGATGGACCCTATAGATTGTTTTGTAGAGGACCACTTAAGTATACCTTTCTTCAAGGATCTCATGTAAGCATTGGAAGCCTTGGAAGCAAGTGAGGCTAAAAATATGTATTGGGAATTAGAGGTAGATCTGTTTGAGGCCGCTCTGGCTAACAAAGAACTTACTCGTGCACAATCCGAATTAGTACATAACAACCTTGTGGAAGCATGTCAACCTATAGAAGATGAGCAATCCATCCTAGAAGACATCTTACAAGCTCAAGAGCAAGAGGAATTCGTCATGGAATTCGAGTGTGATGAGATTGATGAGAATGAAGAAGAAGTTGAATATGCAATGAGAATGGAATGTCTAATGGAGATGGAGCAAATTCTCAATGAACCTCCAAAGGAGGAAAGTGAGGTACAAACCCCTACTTTAAAACCCCTTCCCCCAAATTTGAAATATGCTTACCTTGATGAATCAAAGACCAAACCCGTGATTGTTAATGATAGACTTGATGAGAACCAATTGGGAAAATTGCTTGATGTGTTCAAACAACATGAGAAGGTTATAGGTTATAGTCTAGATGACCTTAAGGGGATAAGTCCCAACTTTTGCATGCATATAATTCATCTAGAGGATGACCATAGACCTACCATTCAACCTCAAAGAAGATTAAACCCCCACATGCAAGAAGTTGTCAAAGGAGAGGTTATGAAATTGCTTGATGCGGGAATCATATATCCCATATCGGACACTTTGTAGGTTAGCCCCATTCAAGTAGTACCTAAGAAAGGAGGTACCACGGTGGTGACAAACAAAAAGAATGAGTTAATACCCACAAGGAAGATCACGGGTTGGCGTATGTGTATTGACTATCGAAAATTGAATTCCGCAACAAGAAAAGATCATTTCCTCCTACCATTCATTGAACAAATGCTTGAGAGGTTAGCCTCCAACAAATTCTTTTGTTACCTTGACTGGTATTCGGGATTTTTCCAAATCCCTATACACCCGGATGACCAACATAAGACCACCTTCACTTGTCCTTATGGTACTTTTGCATATAGGAGGATGCCTTTTGGCTTATGTAATGCCCCCGCCACTTTCCAAAGATGCATGATGAGTGTCTTCTCCGACTACCTAGAGACCATAATGGAAGTTTTTATGGATGATTTTAGCGTTTATGGAAAGGACTTTGACTCATGTTTGCATAATCTTTCTCTTGTATTGCAAAAATGTGAAGATGTTAGTCTTGTTTTAAATTGGGAAAAGTGTCACTTCATGGTCAATGAAGGAATTTTTTTGGGTCATTTAATTTCGAAAAAGGGCATCGAGGTCGATAAAGCTAAGGTTGAGGTGATAGAGAAACTCCCACCTCCCGTGAATGTTAGAGGGGTGAGAAGTTTTCTCGGTCACGCGGGTTTCTATCGCCGTTTCATAAAAGATTTTTCAAAAATAGCGAAACCCCTCACTCAACTCTTACTTAAAGATGCTCAATTCCATTTCACTGATGAGTGTGTTGAAGCCTTTAATAGAATCAAGGAAGCACTAATCTCGGCACCGATCATTCAACCTCTGAATTGGGAACTACCGTTCGAGATTATGTGTGATGCTAGTAACTATGCCCTTGGAGCGGTTATTGGCCAACGGGTAGGAAGAGCTCTTCATGCCATTTATTATATAAGCAAGACTTTTGATCCCTCCCAAGTGAACTATGATACCACCGAGAAAGAGCTTCTCGCCATTGTCTATGCTTTGGACAAATTTCGTTCCTACTTACTTGGATCCAAGGTGATTGTCTTTTCGGATCACCGTGCTCTCCGACATCTCTTGATAAAGAAGGAGGCCAAACCAAGGTTGTTAAGATGGATTTTGCTTCTTCAAGAATTCGACTTGGAGATAAGAGACAAGAAAGGAGCCGAAAATGTAGTGGCGGATCACTTGTCAAGGATCCGGTTTCATGATGAACAAGGAGAAACGCCGATCAATGACTCATTTCCCGACGATATTTTGATGGCCATTCAAACACAACTTGAACGGCACATCACCCCATGGTTTGCCGATTATGCCAACTATATTGTTGGAAGAGTACTCCCTCCAAATTTGAACTACAACCAAAGGAAGAGGTTCTTATTCGAAGTAAAGAGGTACTTTTGGGTGACCCAAACCTCCACAAAGAGTTTAGTGATGGGCTCTAGCGGAGATGCATCCCTCAATGGGAAGTCCAAGGAATCTTGGAAGGATGTCACTCATCACCCTACAATGGGCACCATGGAGCAAGGAGAACCATTGCAAAAATTCTTCAATCGGGCTTCTATTGGCCTACAATGTTTCAAGATACAAGGGAATTCATCATTCATTGTGATGCTTGTCAAAGAACGGGGAATATCTCTTGGAGGAACGAAATGCCACAAAGGGGCATACTAGAGGTGGAGATCTTCGATGTTTGGGGGATCGACTACCAAAGTCCGTTTGTGACATCCAATGGGAATAAGTATATCCTTGTGGCCGTAGATTACGTCTCAAAGTGGGTGGAGGCAATTGCCACTCCAAACGATGATGCAAAAATGGTCACCAAGCTCTTCAAGAAAATAATCTTCCCAAGATTTGGAGTTCCTAGAGCAATCATAAGTGATGGAGGAACGCATTTTCATGAAAAGAAGCTCGCATCTCTTTTGACCAAGTATGACGTTCAACATAGAACCAGCTTGGGATACCATCCTCAAACAAGCGGTCAAGTTGAAGTTTCGAATAGAGAGATCAAGCAAATTCTTGAGAAAGTGGTGAACAAGACCCGAAAGGATTGGAGCACAAAGCTTGATGACGCTCTTTGGGCTTATAGAACGGTCTATAAAACTCCCATAGGAGCCTCCCCTTATAAGCTTGTCTATGGAAAAGCATGCCACTTGCCAATCGAATTGGAGTACAAAGCTTTTTGGGCAATCCGAGCACTTAACCTTGATCTCAAACTAAGTGGTCAAAAGAGGATGATTCAAATTCAAGAGTTGGAGGAATTCCGACTACAATCTTATGAGAATGCCAAGATCTATAAGGAAAGGACAAGATTGCTCCATGACAAGAGGATTAAGCAAAAAGCCTTGCACAAAGGGGATAAAGTCCTTCTATTCAATTCCCGCTATCGACTCTTTCCGAGAAAGTTGAACTCTCGATGGATGGGTCCCTATGTGATCACCGAAGTTGGAAAATACGGGGATTTTGAAATCAAGGCGGAAGATGGAAGCAAATTCAAGGTCAATGGTCAAAGATTGAAGCCATATTATGAGGGAGCATTTATTGGAGAGGTCGAGGTCACCTACCTCGGGCCGCCTCATCCTTGAAGGAATCATCAAAGGGAGAGTTTGGTGGAGTCCTCCCTAAACCACCACTTGTAAATATACTAACCCTCTAACTTGTATTTATAATTTTGTTGCATTCTCTTTATCATAAACATAAATTCTTTCCATGAGAGTAAGTGAGGGGGGGTCACTAATGATTTTTTGATGAAGGAAGGAACTAATTTTCAAGTGTGGGGAAGCATTTATCGAAGACAAGGAAATCAAGGGGAATCCGCAGCAAGCAACCCGAGCGTCCAAAGAGAGAATCCGCTCGGATTGTACAAAGACGTCCATATTTCTGAGAATCCGCTCGTCCTGCTGGAATACGAGCGTCTGAAGACGAATCCGCTCGTCTTTTTGCCAATGCATTTTAAGAAAAGTTCCTGTCACAGAATCCGCCCGTCTTTGGGAAAAGACGCTCGTCCTGATCCAGAAAAGACGCTCGTCTTATCCCCGAGACGCTCGTCTTGGCTGCGTCAAATTTTTGCAAAAATTAGCTGTAAGGGAATCCGAGCGTCATCCCTTGAATCCGCTCATCCCGAAATGACAGAATCCGAGCGTCTTGTGCCCGAGTCCGCTCGTCTTGCTGCGTTAATCAATCCCTATTTTTCCTAATTTTAAAGCACCCCACCACACAATTTGTGACACATAACCCTTCCTTCCACTTGTATTATAAAAACCCACCTCCTTATGACTCCAAAGCATATCCCAAACACTCTTTTACCCCACAAAATAAAAAAGCCCCAAATTTCTAGGGTTTCAAAGGCAACATTCAATCCACAAAGAGCATCTTTATACTTTAACAAATTAAAAATTCCAGCTCAACAATCAAAGAATGGCACCAAAGGGATCTTCCTTTAGGGATAGAAGAAGACCAAGGGTAAGAGGAAGCTCTTCTACCTCCCACATCAACACCTTAAGAAGGGAGCATGAAGAAATTGTGGATCTTACAAGGCTTGATGACTTCTCAAATGTTGAATTCGTCAATGATGTGCAAAGACTCGTTTTCCACCGGCTTCTTCGTAAGAACATTCTCCCTACTAAGTTTTTATGGCATAGAACTTTAAGGAAACTTGGGATTTATCACCAAATGGAAGCTCTTTTGAGTTGTTTGGTCTCTCTACCCTCAATACCTCGATATGATTCAAAGGGGAAAGATTAGTGAGGAGGGAGCCTTTCCCTCTTGGGCACAATTGGATTTACTCTTCCCCAATTCGGAGAGGGAAAATGAAGGGGCAAACGGGCGACAAGAGGAAGGGAGCGACAAATCTTGCGGTGGGGACACGGTGGAGCTTGGTAGCGAAAAGGACGAGTTCATGGACCCGAATACAAGTGATGCATCCAAGGAAATATGGGATAGTGATCTAGAGGGAGATGACGGTGATATCTAGAGGATCTCTTCATAGTTAGATGGAGCGGGCGTGAGGCACCCATCTCAAGCTTAAGTGAAGTTTCCTCATCTCTTCTCTTTATTTTCAATTTTCATGAAAGAAGTTTATGTTTTGTTTACTTGTACAATATTTGACTTTGTCTTTGGTTGGAGAGTCCTAGCAACGTAGAGGACTAACACCTCGGCCCCATTGAGGTGTTCTTATTTTATTGTTCCCACTTTTGAAAATCCAAAATGACAATTTAGTTTCATGCATTGCATCTTGTGTGCATGAACTACCCCCAACTTTAGGACATTAGAAATAATGTCTATCTCGGTTTGGGGAAGTACTTGCATACGCAACGGGAGGTAATCTAAATTACGCTCTCCGTCATAAACAAAAACCCATGCATCATGTAGTGTAGATTAATATAGCTTGCATTTAGTGTAGAATTCATGCATCATGTTTGCATAGTTTCCCATCATTTTGGCCATTGAGGACAATGCCCATATTAGTATGGGGATGGGGAATTCTAACTTAACTTTTATTCATAAACCCAAAAAATCAAAAAATTTCAAAAAACCAAAAAAATTGAAAAATTTGAAAATCCAAAAACAAGTTCGTTTCCTTTGTAGTGTAGACTTGTATATATTGTTGTATATATTGTATTTGTTCTATCCTTGTTCACATTGATCGACTACGCCACATCCGAGACATGAAGATATTGAAGACCGCATGGTATGATCTTTCCAATCTCCTTTTTCCTCTTTATGTTAATGACTATGTGGCTTTATTTTGATTGATTCGGTATAACAATGTGAATTTAGGACTTGCATTTAGTTTATATGGCATATTAGTTAGTAGAATCATTTGCATTAGGATGTTTATATGTTAGTTGCATCATGGCATGTAGTTTGCATGTTAGAAAAATTTTGTGAAACCGTCTACTTGGGAAACTTGACAAGTGTATATAGGCCCTAGTAGATGCTTTTTCTTCTTAAGACTTTGCTTGTTAGAATACTTGTAAAACACCCTCGGATGTGTCATGCTAGTATCCTTTGACCCATGGATTAAGGCCAAGTCAAGAGTACCTTGTGGTGTGATAACTCCTTGGCTACCGTTTATTCCAAGGTGACCCTTGAAACCATGCATCCATCATCCATGTTCTACCACATTTTTGTCATCAAAGGGAATGGGCACAAAAAGAAATTTATTTGAGTTCAATGAAATGAAAAGTGAAAGAAAGTTTGCAAATTGCATCAAATGAAAAGAGGAGCAAAAATAGAACTTCTAAAGCTTCAAATATAAGGCACCCTCACTACATATTGGGTGACTTTGAAAATGTTTAAAAAGAAATGCAAAGAAAAGTTGAAAGTTGTCAAGTGTTGAAAAGCCAAAAATCAAAAGAAATGGCAAGAAAGTGTTCTCAAATGTTATATGCCACAAGAAATTGGGGGGGAAATAACAACAAAGCAAACTCCAAAACGAAACTCAAATATCTATTGATCCCTTTATCCATCGTATCCATTTTTGTGCATGGTAGAGAGGGGACGACCCTTCTTCTTGTCTAGGCAAGAGGGAGAATTCCGCGATCCTCCAGTGTTTCTAACACCATAGGGAGTCTACTCTTGACAAAAGCATTTAACGATTGAGGACAAAGGTACCCTAGCTTGACACAATTTGGAGGTGATTTATTGGTATCCTTCTAGGCTTAGTAGTTTGAAGAAATTGCATCTATGAAGGAGTGTGTACCCTTGAATTGCTTCCCTTGTAGATAATTTCCGCCACTTAGATGAGGAAAGTGGCTATTCTTTTGTAGATGCATCCATTACTTGTTTTGTGTGCTTTAATGTTTGGATGTGTCGCTATTTTGGCAAGACCCACCTTGCCTTGCAAGAAGGCATCCTACCTCATGGTTGTCTTGTTGTGAGTTGAAGGGGCGGAGTGAGACCCGCTAATTGTCTCACATCAGCTATGCTATTAGGTTAGTTTAAATAACGGTCCTAGTCTTTGTCACCTCTTTACTCGGGACGAGCAAAGATTCGGTTTGGAGATATTTGATGTGACCATAATTAGAGCATATTTAGTCCCCGAATTAGCCTTGTTCCCATGCTTTTTAGTGCATATTTGGGTCATTTATTGTCTTTAGTCCTTTGTTTTGCATATTCTTTGAGGTTTTGTGTCCTTGGTAGGAAAGGAGTACAAACCTTGTATTTTCATGGCAAAATGAAGCTAAATTGATTGAATTCAATGACCAAGCATCAAAGAGAAGACAAGATTAGAAGGCCTTTGTACATACTATAGTAGATGGGCAATGATGAGAAAAGATCCTTGCATCCCCGAGGAAATACTCAAGGATTTTATGAAGAAAAAGGAAGAAAAGAAGAAGGAAAGAAGCTGTAAGACAATCCGAGCGGATTGTCCACAAGACGCCCGTCCAGCACCCACAATCCGAGCGTCTTCCCCCTGTGGACGCCCGTCCAAAACACGCCCAATCCGCCCGTCTTCCCCATTTGGACGCCCGTCCAGAATCACCAGAATCCGCTCGTCCCGTGCCCTGGACGCCCGGATTCTCTAACAGCTATTATGTCTTCTACAAGCTTCAAGGAAGGATGCGCATATTTTTCTAAGACCGGCGAAAAGGAGACCGGAGTCTCCCTAGAGACCGGCGATTCCTCAAGGACTTAATCGTCATTTAAGCCCTTAGTAAACCCTAATTTATGTAACTAATCCGCACTATAAATACCCCATTAGTCTAATTAGAAGAGCATATTCTTCTTAGCAATCTTTAGTGTAGTTAATATCAATCAAATCTCTCTTTAATCTTGTAATCAACATTTAATCAAGTTTTAATACAAGTTTCATTTCCTTAATCTCTCTCTTGTTCATCCTTTGTTTTGGGTAATTGAAGATTATTTGGGTTATTATTGGGATATTGACAACCTTCCAATCTATCATCAAGTACTTATATTATTCTTTGCTTTATTATTGGAATCATTAGTAGGTATAATTCTCTTAATCCCTTTTTAATTATTGTTAATTATCTTCATTTATTCATCATCTTTCACTTTGTTGGTATGATTGACAACCTTGCTAGCATGTTCAACATGATAATGAGTGAGTAGTTTCTTTAGCTAGGGTTAATGGGTAATTAGGGGAAACCAACATGGGGGATGATTCATGCTTAAATTAATATGTTTTCATAGTTTATTTGCTTGCTTGTTGTGATCTCAACTTATGCACATGTTATGCTTGATGAAATGCGAGCTTATGAATCCTTGCATTTTTTACCCATCACCTCTCTTTTCAATGAGACTTGTAAGACATAAACCAACTCGAGTCTCATTAGACCATGCATATAGTTGAGTAGGGAAGATTAAGTCGACTTGTAGGTGTTGTACAATCTAATTGATTCGGCTCCGGGACCCAAACTTTCCTAGGATTGTAAGATATAAACCAACTCGATCCATCACAACAATAATTGATTGCTTATAATTTGAGAATATGTTTGTATGATCAATTCCCATGAATCCCCTATGACCCCATGACACCCTAGTGCCTTTTATCAATTGTTTACATCCCTTTTTAATCATCTTGCTTGTTTACTTTCATTGCTATTTAGTTTAGTGATCTTCTACATCAAACCCCAAATTGTGACACCCTTAGACACCACTAGTTGCAATAGAAAATCTCATCTCAATTCCCGTCCCTTCGGATCCGACCTTTACTTGCCTCTTTACTAATTGTAGAGTTGTTTGTGAAGTTATAAATTGTGTTTTGGTCTAGGTGCTCCTAACGACAAGTACTGAAAACTAAACCCTCCAAAGGGAACTCGACCAAAAATGGCGCCGTTGCCGGGGATGGTGTTAACTTGATTTAGATTTTCTTACATTGTTATTAGTTGTGTCTTTCTTTGCCTTGGGGAAGTAAAACTTCTCAAGGTTTGTTCTAATTATTTTCGAGTTGTTTGATATTTTGCATGTCTAGAAGATCACAAGGTAACTTGTTACCCTTTGATTATGAAATTGAAAGGACTTTGACAAACAATTGAAGACTTGCTAAGAGAACTTTGAGAGGTATTGGTGAGGTTGTAGATATTCAACCAAACACTATTGAGTTCATCAACCCTTTTGCAAGAGAAGGTGAGGAGAACCCAACACAAAATCCAACACAAAATCAACCCACAATGCCTAAATTTTCATCACATTCCGTACCCACCGAGGAGAACCTACCTAATGGTACTCCCACACCACAACACTTAACCGGAAATTTTATTGCAAAATCCGCATTTATCCAATTAGTCGAAAGAAGCCAATTTGGGGGGATGCCTAGTGAAGACCCTCACTCTCATATGGAGACTTTTTGCGACTATTGTGATGCGATTTCTCAAACCGGTGTAACTCAAGACCAAATTCGATGGGTCTTATTTCCTTTTTCTCGAATTGGCACCGCGAAACAATGGTTGAAAGGCCTTGATAAGGCTACTCTCGGAATTTATTCTTGGAAGAAGTTGGCTCTAGCTTTCTACAAAAAGTTTAAAAAATCTCCAAATTTCCGCTCGAATTTTATAAGTTATATTTTCCGCTTTATCGCGGAGGTTCACAGTTTGTATCAGAGCCTATGTTGCTCCCGATGCACACGCGTATACCCCAAATTTAAGTTTGAATTTGACCTTGAATAATGAATAAGAGATGGGTAGAAATAAGGACCTAAGTTGGTAGTCTCTTTGTGTATGCTTCGTGGTAGGTTCTAACATGTTTTTTTATTGTCAATTATTTTTGTACCCTTGGATGAATAACCGTAAGCTTACCTACATGAAGATCAGGACATGGTGCGTATTGCCGATAATTGAAGATTTGTTCAACTTTTGAAGAATGATTCTACTTCCTTAAAGATATTCCTCGTTCCGGTGTACCTTGCCTCATTCTTTTACTTCTTTATGCTTATTCCTTCTTCTAAACTCTCTTTTCTTTTCCTTTTCCTTGGAAGTTAGTCTTGTACCCTTCCAACTTGTCCTTTGTTCCTTGCTTATCCTCCCTTGATGCCATGTAGATAGTTGTAGATACCTCATTTCTGCACCTCCAGCAAACCACCTGGTGATGATTGGGCCGCATGTTTGGTACACGAAACGATTTGTGACAGTTGGTAAGTTTATCGTCAAGTGATCGCTCAAACACTTGTGTCTACCTCATAGTCGTCATCTATGCACCGATACGGTCGTTTTGACAGTAATTAGAATACATTTGGAGTCCGAGTCAAAAACCGTCTTCATTTTCTTATAACCGTTTAAAATGTCGAGTCGGAATGTGCTGGAATGTTCCGGATATTTCTATTCCATATTTGTTCCAATCTTTTAATCTTTGGTAAAATATATCCAGGAATAATCATATAAAATATTAAGGAAATAAGATTAATCCGCTATTCCATAATAGAAACACAGAAATCTTTCTTCCGCAGGAGGAAACCATTGAGGAAAAGACGCAGCAGGTGCTGCGCCTCTTCCAAGAGACGCAGTGCTTGCTGCGCCTCTTCCTCAGTCCTTTTCTGCGTATTTTTCGTATCTTTTCGAGATTCACGTCCAAAGTTTCTCCGAAAACCCTAATTTCCTCCGTGTGATTAGTATAAATAGAGACCTTCGGTCTCACATATTTCTCACGCGAGTGTCCGCCCTTCTCTTCTCCATTTGCATTCTAGACCACGCTCTTTCTTTTTGGCGTCTACATGCTTAAACTTTTGACCACGTAAGCTCGGATCCTTCTGAGTACAAGCCTCATTTTGCATGACCGACCAATTTGACCAACTCCACAATTAATCAATTTTAATCAATCTGTTTATTTCCTCCTAGAGGGCAATTTCGTCGTACATTCGAGTCGAACATCACTAAATGTTAACTTAGTTCAATCTCGTTTCGTCAAACATGTAAGTCTGAGGGTGTAAATCCTTCTTTTGTTTATTGTTCTTTATTTTTGTAATCACAATTGTAAGATTTATGTCGAAAATACTCTTAAAGCCGATTTGTAAAACCTTGTTTTAAACCCTTTTTACGGATTATCAGGAGACAAACGTCGAGAAAGGACGCAGCAACTGTTGCGCCTCTTCGAAGGGACGCAGCACCTGATGCGCCTCTTCGAAGGGACGTAGCACCTGCTGCGCCTCTTCGTGAGGCTGCCGCAGTTTCTGCTTCCTTTCTTCTTCCTTCGTCTTTTGTTAATCCGTTTGTTTTTGTTTTGTTTCAATTGTTCATTGTTCATTAACACGGAAATTTAAGCATGATAACTTTAACCTGTAATTTATTATTAATTCTTAATAATTAATTCATCTTTCAAATCCCGACTTAAATCCCTTATAATTCATATTTGCGGGTTTTCGTCATTAAAATCAATCCGGGTTTTTAAAGGTTTGATTCATCCATATTGGGTCTCTGGAATTCATTCTTTGAAATATTTTCATCTGTTATTTATCTTCACCACCATTAGTTCATCATTAATAACTTGTTTAACTTAACAAATTTGATTAATTTATATTTGTAAATAATCTTATTAATCTTGTATATAATCCGTTCTAATTAGCTTTGTTGATGTTTTATTTTTATGACCTCATTTACATGTAAATAATCTGTTAATCACTTCTATCCGAGTCAAATAATATAATCAAGCATTAAAATCACCGACGAACATTAACAATTTGTAATTTCGGCTTCACAGCCAGAACTGAGCTAAGGAACAGACGCAACGATTGCTGCGCCTCTTCCAAGGGACGCAGCTCTGCTGCGCCTGTTCCTGGTTGAGTTCTGTCTCTGAACTTCCGTTTTTGCTTCGACCTAGTTTATTAATTACGTATTTAATTAACTATTACTCATATTATCACTCATAATCTATTCGTTTATTTATTTATTCTTTCTTTTCAAAAATCATCCGTTTTAAATGTATTTTCGACATAAATCAATAAATCCGATGTAATTATTGTAATTTTCATTCATTGTATTTTTATTGTATTTGTTTTATTGTATTGCTGGTATGTCTCTCACATGTAATCAACATTAAATTTCTACCTTGACATTAATTGTATGCTAAATTACGTTTTCACCGACTTAGTATTAATTCACATGATAGGACTAAAACGTGGGATGTTGCATTGCATGCATATAAGTCGACAACATATCGAGTATAGATGACTTCCCTAATCATTAGTAGAGGCCGCTATGGAGGCGGGCGGGATTAAGTGTTCGATCAAAAGAGCTTTCTAATACGTACCCTCACCCCTTACTCCAGATCTCTGTGAACATCCGTGTTCATTGGCATCCACGAGAGTCATTCTAGACATAGAATGCTAAGGGTAACGAGTTCTTAATGTTCATGTCACTACTTTGTGTCTTGACATGGCACGAGGTATTCGAACGGTTTCCAATTTTCCACAATAAATTGGTGGCAACTCCACAAATGCACAGAAAAGCTTGCTCGCTTTTCGCCCCCGTGGGCCCGCGTCCACAGTTAGGCGACTCTGCTGGGGAGAATACACTTACGTGTAGCCAAGGGTGAAACTTGAACAAGGTTAGGGAATAGTTTGTACAAGACAGTTGTTGGTTTTCATAACTCGGTCTTCCTAGACCGTTTATTCGGCCTTCCTAGGCCCAACCCAACCCATTCGACCAATCGTCCCATCTAGACGGTCCAAATTCTTATTTGGGTCTAAGGATGGATAGCGATTGACGTCATCCATACCATGGTACTTACTCTTGTTTGTATCAAGGACTTTCACTACTCGAGGAAATGGACTAGGAATCGGCCTTACTCTTGTTTGGTACGAGCCTCTCCACAGACCCGGGTTTGATTGTTCGGTATGGCAACCCACCCTTTAAACGAAAACCCTTCGAAACGCACTCAGCATCCCGTTATAATGCCTGTATAAATACTTGTACCATACGTGATCACCATTTCTAAACAGAACCATGATGTTTTTTTTTTGTAAAAATCAAAATTTCTTTCAAAATGTAATAATTTCGAAAATGGGCCTAATATTAGCGCAAAGCCAGTCAAAACTCTGTCCAATTGTCGAGTCAAAATTCGGGCCTCAAAGCCTATTTCAAAACCTCACTTCGAGTCCACTCCTACAACTACACTATAGTTGACTAGGACTAACATTTTCAAACCTTGTCATTTCTTCAAAGCTCACTTGACACAAGTGGCACACTCCCACTTCACAAGTCAAAACGTTTTTTTGAATAAGTGTGCTAGAATGGTCGATCATATTTTTATTCGTCGTCGATCTATTGTTCAGTTTCCAAGATGCCTGACACAAGCGACGTAAGCAACAACCAACCCCTGAATGGTAATGATCAAATCCTAGCCGCGCTAGCTCGTCTCCAAGTCACTCAAGACCAAGTGTATGATCGCCTCGACACAATCGAGGGCCGAATATTTGTTGTGGAAACGAGGTTGCCTCCTCGAGAAAGTGAAGAGTCTAATGAATTCGTGAATAACTTCGGGAATGAAAATCCTTTTATGGGAGCACATGAGGTCAACCCTCCCGTTGGTATGACTGCAGCTGAAAAACGACTCCAATACTTGGAGGAACAATTGATGTATCTCAAAGGGGATGATATCTATAGGGAAAATAATCGCAAATATAAAGCCGTGAGTTCCAAATTGCCAACCAACTTCAACATGACGGATATCCCTAAATTCAAGGGGCATGAAAACCCTTTTAACCATATCCGTGCTTTCAAGGATTACATGTCTATCAAAGGCATTAAACACGAGATGTTCTTAAGGATCTTTCCTTCATCTCTTGACACCATCCCAAGACAATGGTTCTATTCTCTAGAGCACAAGAAGATTGCTACCTGGGACGATGCCGCAATTGAGTTTACCAAGCAATATGCGGATAATGCAGAAATCCAAATCAATATGCGCAGTTTAGAGGTTCTTACCCAAAATGACGAAGAAGGTTTCACCGACTTCCTAAGTAGGTGGAGAAAGACTAGTACCCAACTTGTTGAATGTCCAGATGAAGCTACCCTCGTGGAGAATTCGTGGACAATTTAAAACCCATCTATGCAAGTCATTTGAGATACCAAAATATTAAGACCTTCAAAGACTTAACTGTACTAGGAACAAGGATCGAGGATGACATCCGTAAAGGGCTCTTGTCCAAAATGGTAGGTCGTGGATATCAAGGCTCAACAAGTCGTTCTTACGGCTCTACTGGCAAGACTGATGAAGTTAACCTTCTCGAGCCATCTAAGAAGAGTATCCCACCAAAGAAATTCACAAATATTGGGGATACATACTCCAATGCTCTAAAGAGATTGTTGAAACATGGTAAGCTTCAACCCATAGGCCCTACGCCCGAACCAGAAAAGAAATCCAAGTTCTGGGACGAAAATTCGTATTGCGAATACCATAGAGGTAAGGGACATGACACAAAAAAATGCTACAAACTGAAAAATGTACTTCAAGACATGATTGAAGACGGTCGCCTACCAATATCGCCTGGAGGTAAGCCTAACAACACTCAAAATCCTCATGGAATTCTGATGATTACAAGTGAAGAGTCTACCTTAGATTGTTCACACCTCATTTCTCCAGTCGAAGATGAAATTCATGCAATAGAGAGTGAAGGGAACTACTCCACCATTTCCCCTACCATCACCGATTTCATCGCATGGGCAAGGAGTGTGAATAGGCAAGTCTCGGAACTAGAGAGTATAGTGGCAACCCTACGCGATCCAAATGCAACGCCTAAAGAACGTACGCCACTAGTTTTCCCTCAAAATGCTACGATGCAAGAAGTAGTAGCCGCGGTTGATGAACTAATCGACCAAATTATCCAATTAGAGGCCGAGATCATAAGGATGAGAGAACTTGCTACTATCAATGGAGTATGGGCCGATGATGATGAAGATAAGTATCTCACTGAACACTACCTAGTCAAAATCAGTGAGGAAATAGTCCAAAATAGTAAGGATGAAGATGTGGACCACCTTACTTGTTCGGGACGTCCATACCAAAACACTTCTCAAAATGGTCCCATAGCGAATGGTCCAACCAACGTTGTTACACCAAATGATAACGAAGATACCTCTACTGACCATTTGCTAAAGCAACTACAGAAGACAAAGGCTGATCTTTCAATCTGGCAACTAGTTGCAAGCTCGTTCCCACATCGCCAAGCTTTACTGCAAGCCTTGGCTAAACTAAATGTGGCACATAATTCCACACCCGATGACGTAGTCAACTTGGTCTTCAAAGAATCACCAAAGCTAAGTAACCCTGTTACTTTCTCGGATGAAGACTTACCGCCCTTTGGCGCTAATCACAATTTGGCTCTTTACATCATTGTTTTTTGCTTGAAGAAGAATGTGCCAATGACTTTGGTAGATGATGGCTCAGCATTCAACGTTATACCCTTGAAAACGGCATACAAATTGGGCATGAAAGAGTCAGATTGGACCCCAACCAACCAAGGTGTTCGCGCATTTGATGGTACACGACGAAAAGTGGTAGGACTTGTTAACCTGACCATAGCCACAGGGCCGATTGAACGAAAGGTTAACTTCCAAATAATGGATATTGAGGAATCCTTTAACATACTTCTGGGAAGACCTTGGATTCACGCTTCCAAAGCGGTAACATCCACCCTCCACCAGAAAATCAAGATCCCACTAGATGGTAAAGTGATGACAATCACTTCATCACCCATCAAGGCATTAATAGAAAAGAGGTCAAATAATCAAGTACTTACGGATCCAGTATATGAACTTGGGGGCTTCCATAGCATAAACGTCATAGAAAGCGAGTTGGCGCCTTTATATTTCAATCCCTACTCTAATTTGGTGGTCAACCACATACTCAAATCCCATGGATACTTCCCGGGAATGCCTTTGAACCCTATCCGAAGAAACACCTTTGCACCCTACAAAAAAGGCAACTCACAAAGGATATCACTTGGATTAGGATACAAACCTACTAAAGAGGAAGCTCTCGAGATGCTCGCCCAAGTTCAAAACCGTAAGAACGTGGGAATCCAAATGCGACTCTACCTCCCCACCCTAAATGGATACTTCGTTAGGGAGAGAAGTCAAGAACTTTTTCATGGATTTCCCAAACCTTGGCACTATCTCGAAAGGCAATTAGCTGGAATCGAGATCTTTCACGATTGCTACTTCATTCCTCCAGAAACGGTTCCTACCATCAAAGCTCGCCAAGCACCTTGCTTAGACGAACAAGCTGTTAGCCTACAATTTGGGTAAGATCGATTTGTTAGAGCCGCGCAGGATGAGATCATTACCATGATACTTCAAGACGATCACTTCAACCCTACCGCATTGATCACAGAAACCAATTCAAACCAGCAGAAAGGATGGAGAAAGTCGATCAAGTGGACAAACAATCAAGGAAGACTCTTCAAGCTCACCACTGGAGAAGGAGAGATGTTCAAAGGAGAGCCAGAAGATTATGAATTCGAGTCAGGGTCAGAGTCGGAGTCAGATTTGGAGTCTAGAGAAGTCCCTAAAGAGTCTCCTCCTGTCGTCACTCTCAGTCCCCTTGTTTCTCCTAGCTTAGCATCAAGTAGTAACAGTAGTTCGGGAAATGTCCCAATGGCTGTCCCTTTACCGCCACTGACTACTGAACAGATGGCTTCTTTGTTTCAACTTTTCTCAAATTTTAATATGAATAAATCAGGTTTTGCTTACTCTTCGTGTTATTCTGAATGCAATTCTATTTACGATGATAATGAGGATGACCCAGACCCATACTCGATCGAAATACCTCCCTATATAGCCAAAGAAATACTACAAGAGGGGGAAGGGGGACCAGTAATAGAAAACATTGAACCCATCAACGTAGGAACCGAACTAGAACCTCAAGAACTTAGGATAGGGACGACCTTGAGCTCTACCGAAAGGGCCAGTTTCATAAACCTCCTACACGAGTTCAAGGATGTTTTTGCTTGGTCCTACAAAGACATGTCGGGGATCGACAGGGACATTGTAGAGCATAGGATCCCGATTAAACAAGGTTTCAAACCCGTAAAATAGAAGCTTCGTCGGATGAGGACAGAATGGGCCCTCAAGATCAAAGAAGAAGTCGATAAACAATTCAAAGCCGGGTTCATCAAAGTTTCCGAGTACTCAGACTGGGTAGCTAACATAGTACCCGTACCCAAAAAGGATGGGAGAATCCGGGTTTATGTTGATTTCAGAGACCTAAACAAGGCAAGTCCCAAGGATGACTTTCCTCTACCACATATCGACATATTAGTGGATAACACAGCAGATCACGCGCTATTGACCTTTATGGATGGATACGCAGGATATAACCAGATCAAGATGGCCATAGAAGATATACATAAGACCGCCTTCGTCACTCAATGGGGCACCTATTGCTACACGGTTATCCCGTTCGGGTTAATCAATGTCGGAGCTGCGTACCAATGCACCGCAACCACGCTATTACATGACATGATGCATAAAGAAGTTGAGGTATACGTAGATGATATGATTGTCAAGTCCAAGGATAGAGAGGGACACATTGCGAACCTTCGCAAATTCTTCTCCAGATTGCGAAAATATAACATGAGGCTAAATCATCAGAAATGCGCGTTCGGGGTAACATCTGGCAAACTCCTGGGATACGTTGTTAGCCAACGAGGGATAGAAATAGATCCTTCCATGATCAAGGCTCTAATCGAAATGCCACAACCTCAAACAGAGAAAGAAGTTAGAGGATTCCTAGGTAAGGTGCAATACATAAGTCGATTCATATCGAAACTCACCATGATCTGTGAACCTATCTTCAAAAAGCTAAAGAAAACAGATCACACCAAGTGGGATGATGACTGTCAAAAGGCGTTCGACCGAATCAAGGAGATACTAACCAAGCCACCAGTTGTCATGCCACCCCAACGAGATCAACCTCTTGGTTTATATCTCACGGTAACTGGAACAGCCATGGGCGCAATGCTAGCCCAAACCGTAGGAAAAGAAGAAAGAGCTATCTACTACCTTAGTAAGAAGTTCTTGGAGTACGAGTGCAAATACACACCGCTAGAAAAGACATGCCTCGCTCTTGTGTGGGCAACGAAGAAGCTACGCCATTACATGATTAGCTACTCCGTCAAAGTATACTCCAAAATGGATCCCGTCAAATACCTCTTCGAGAAACCCGTTCTCAATGGACGCCTAGCAAGATGGACTTTGATGCTCTCAGAGTTCGATCTCAAGTATGTACCCCTGAAAGTTATAAAAGGGCGCGCCGAGTTCTTCGCAGAAAATCCTATCAACGATGCACAAACAATAGGCACATGGTCGTTTCCGGATGAGGATATACTCCAAACTGATGTAGACTCCTGGGACCTCTACTTCGATGGGGCATCAAACTTAAGAGGATTTGGAATAGGAGTGTTGCTCATTTCTCCTGAAGGCGAGCATACACCAATATCTGTCAAACTCGACTTCGAGGTGACAAACAACGCGGCAGAATATGAAGCTTGCCTCATTGGATTACAAGCAGCAGTAGGTTTAGGCATCAAGAATCTTCGCGTACATGGGAATTCATCTTTGATCATCAACCAAATTACGGGATCTTGGAAAATTCGAAGTGAAAGCCTAGTACCTTATCAAGCCAGAATAGACCAAGTTGCCCAATTCTTCGATCAAGTAACCTACCTACATCTACCTCGAGAGGAGAATCAATTTGCAGATACTCTTGCAAAACTTGCATCTTTGATTAATATGCCGGATAATATGGCAGAAATGCCGTTATGCATCGAACGACGGTCAGAACCGGCTTATGTGTACCCAATCACAGATGAAGAAGAAATCACAGAGGAACCTTGGTTCCAAGCAATCCTGAACTTCAAACTCAACGGCACCTATCCACCGGATATGGACAAGAGGAGGCAACGTGCTATACGCTTACTAGCTTCCCAATACGTCCTCATGCAAGGAGAGTTATACAAAAGAACACCTCTTGATGTAATCCTGCGTTGCCTTGATCATTCACAGGCACGGAAAGTGATGGAAGAAGTCCATGATGTAGAGTGTGGCCCTCACATGAGTGGACCCATGATGGCAAAGAAAATCACACGTCTGGGATATTATTGGGCCACAATAGAATTCGATTGCATCAAATATGTAAGACATTGCCACAACTCTCAAATCTTCGGGAATGTGCAACATGTCCCTCCTTCATTACTCTATACCATGACATCTCCTTAGCCATTTTCTGCTTGGAGAATTAACATCATCGGAAAAATCACTCCAGACGGAACAGGAGGTCACTGTTTTATCCTCGTGGAAATCGATTCTTTCACCAAGTGGGTAGAAGCGGCTTCCTACCCTAGTCTCACAGCCAAGAACGTGGCAAAGTTCATACAAACCAATATCATCTGTCGATAAGGTTGCCCACATGAGATCATTAGTGATAATGGGTCACATTTCCAGGCTGAGATTGAGCAATTGCTAGCCAAGTACAAGATCAAGCATCACCATTCCTCGCCATATAGACCACAAACTAATGGCGCGATAGAGGAAGCAAACAAGAACGTTGTCATAATCCTCAAGAAAATGATTGACAACTATAGAGATTGGCCAAGCAAGATACCTTTTGCCTTATGGGGATACCGTATATCTGTTAGGACGCCCACTGGGGCCACCCCTTTCTATTTGACCTACGGCATGGAAGCCGTACAACCAGTCGAGCTAGTAATACTATCCTTGCGTATTTTACTCGAAAGTCAAATCCCAGAAGCCGATTGGAAGAGGGATAGATATGAAGAACTCATCCTCCTGGATGAACGAAGATTGCATACATTATATAATATGCAAACATATCAGGCATGTATCAAACGAGCCTTCAACAAAAGGGTTAAGCCAAGGAACATCAAAGAAGGAGAATTGGTCCTCAAATCAATTAGAGCTCTTTTACCTGTCGATCCACGAGGAAAATTCAAACCCAACTGGGCCGGACCATTTCTAGTCAAGTCCATACTTCCAGGGGGTGCGGTTAGAATAACAGACTTAGATGGGAATGAATTTGCCAACCCAACAAACCTCGACCAATTGAAACGTTACTATGCCTAGAATAGGAGCAAAACGCGCCTCGCGTAACCTCACGTGTCGCTCTTGTGGAACGAAATAAACGGCCCCTGGCCAAGCTAAAATAAAGCTAATGTCACCTTGCTCTTGCATTTTGACAATTCGTCATCCTCATATCATCAAACAAACTGAATTGCACTTTAGGAGTAAGTAAAAAGCTCATGCTTATTTTCTAGTTCATTATAAGCTCTTGCTTAGAACATTATTCTTTTACATTTACTTGAACTACGCGCAAGGGTTTGATTTCATTTTTCAAATGAATACGTAGGCAATTCTTCACAGGATACAACCCATTATTTATTTTAAATGTAAATAGTAGGACATTTGCATATGCATTTGGAATTCGACAAGAATAATAATAGAAAATCACAACGGTTTCATAACCGGTTAACCTCTTTTATTTCATTTCTTTTAATAATAATAATACGCTACATAATATAAATAATGCTAAAAAAAATAGGCTAGGATTCTAAAAACCCCACCTTCTTATTACAAACAATAATAATAATAATAAATAATAATAAAGACTTAGGCTATTCTTCCATTTTCCCTTTGCCTTTGTAATTTTTATCATATTTCTTGTCTCGACCTCGAGCCGGGCGCTCTTGCGCCACTTCAGACCTAATCACCAACGGTCTCTCTCGGGGTCTAGCCTTGCCATTCTTATCAACCACCTTTTCAACGGCAGGAGAAGTCTTCGGTCTCTTCGAAGGATGAACGACTTGAAACCCGGCTTCTTCCTCTCCCTCAGTCAAGTGCTTCTCTTTCTCCTTTTCTACATCACGAACCTTGTAGTCAACAGGCTCGCGCTTCCTCAATCTCTCGCGCTCCTCCGGAGTAGTAGCTTTCCTCCACCGCAAGTAGGAATCCGACACCCATAGAGCACTAACAGAAGAATTCAGGAACCACACGTTTCTTTGAGCCCATTTGATGGCCCATTCTCTTCGACTCTCAGTGGTAAGCGCCATAGCAGCCTGCGGGACGGTATCAAGCTTCGGAATCGTCTGTTTCAATCCAACCTGCCTCATCAACCTCTCCGGGAAAATGCATATCATAAACTCCAAGCCAGGAATGCGCACCGATCGGGTAGGATCCAAGGACGATACTCCAGTGACAGATTTGAGATGCCACCATGGTACGATCTATCTAATCAGGGGAACATCATCACTCTTCAGTTTGTTCTCCCAATAGTTGCAGATTCGAGTGAAGTCCACGATGTAAAGTCTAGTCCTCATTGCAATTAAGCGAGCATGATAAGTAGGAACATTAACTGGGGGCTCGATCAATCGAAGACGCTCCATAAGCCAGACCTACCAAAAGCAAGTATTAAAAATAAAAAAAATAAAAAATAAAAAAAAAACAAAACAAAAAAACGGATAAAAAAAAAAAGAGAAAACAAGGAAAAAAGCTTCGTTCTTTTACCTGTAAGATGATGGGACTCCCTAAATAAGGAAGGTCGCGGTTGGCTTTCCTGTTATCTTACCCCAACAGGATCTCTCCTAAACACAGGCAAGCGGGGCTCCTGCGCAGCTCCATTTGCTCAATTAAGCTCAAATAGCGAGGGTCACCTCTCAAATCCTCATCAACATGCCCTTGAAGGACATATACATGCAGTAGGCAAAACCCGAATGCCCTACGCCTTGCAACATAAGAGATAGTGGGATCTGCCCTGTTTATGAATCGATCAAGGAAATCCAGCATTCGAACTCCTTTTGAGGTCACAAGACGATCAACCTCGGCCTGTGTCAACCCAAGCAAATCTCTGAACTTGTTCTTATACCCTTGAGAAGTGGAGGGTATAGCAGGCAAATGTTCCGGGTCCCAACCACCAATCGTAGCAATTTCTTCGGGAAATGGACAAATATCGCCTCCAGGAAAAGCAAAAACGTGATAGTTCGGGTCCCAATACTCAAGACAAGCATCTAGGAACGGTTTGACTACCTTGATCAGCTTCAAGCTCAAGATTGATCCAAAATTATAGGCACCCATGTCGTGTTTCTCCACATTCGAGGACTCATTTGTCCACTCTTTCAGACGGATTTCAAGAGTATTCATGATGTATGATTAGAGAGTTTTTATGTAATAAGACGGAAGAAAGACGGAAGAATTATGTGAATAAAACCTCCCTCGACGTCTCTATTTATACTAAAAGTTGTTTCCTAAATTCTGTCAGGACGGACACACTGAGGAATAGGCGCAGCACCTGTTGCGCCTCTTCAAAGGGACGCAGCTCCTCCTGCGCCTCTTCCTCAGTCTTCTTTTTGTGATTTTCCGCGTTGGATATTTCCTAATTCCTCGAAGAATAATTTCCTATTCATACGGGTTACTATTTTGGTAAAACCGTCAAATTACCATGTTTCGTGTTTCCTAATCCCACGGGCATGTATTTCGAGGCGATATCGACATTTTCGTCATTCCAGCACATTTATACATTTCATTTTAATTCTCTTTTTTGGGGAATCATTTCAGCAATTTAATTTATTCATTTTCAAACTTATACATTTCATTTTAATTTTCTTTTTTGGGGAATCATTTCACTCTCATTCCATATTACATTTCAAACTTACATGTTTCTATTTTTTTCTTTTTTAGGGGGTAACCCTCCCTACCGTCCGGTCATTTTGAGTCATTTTCAGTAAATTTTTTGCATTTTCGACTTTTTGTCTTGCGCTAATTTAGGCCAGGTGTACAAATGTATGTTCTATGTGAATTCCGTCATCTACCAAACTTGTTCAAAGCTAACTTGCATGTACAAACAAAGCAACCCAGCAGCAAAGGCACTCAGGCCGTCGTATATGCAACCAAAACGGGAATATGTACACCAAACTGGGGGCTCGAGCCCGAAACAAAGTTCGAAAGTCCAAAATGAAGGTCCTAAAAGTGTACAAAATGTATGAAGTACAACCAACAATGAAAAACAACAAACAGACTACTGCTGGTCGCCGCCTAGCTCAGCAACTCTCGCCTCAAGAGCAGCGACCTCGGCGTCGCGGACCTCTAGCTCCCTCAGCAGGCGAGCTGTCTCCTCCCGCGAATGGGCTAGCTCTCGCTCCAGGTCGCTCTCTCCCTGCAAACGCAAAATCGGCTCATGTCAACCATTTCAAGCAATAAAGGAAGTTCGAAAATTCAAAAATGAAATAAACGGAAGGTTCATACCTGACGTCCTCGACCGCCAACAAGCGCCTCGATGGCAGTAGCCCGCAGCCGGTTGGCTACCCTCCATAAAGCACGAACCGGGATGGCGCAACCTGCATTTCAATAAACACGAATTCTCAATGATTGGGCAAATTCAAACAAATGTGTTATTACACAGAAATGTATACAAATCGGGGAACTTACCCTCCGAATCAGATGCTGCCACTCGTCCAAGCTAGCATCTGTCACCGCCACACCAAAGTGGCGCAGCTCAGAGATCGTCGTCCTCCCCGTCGCGTCAGTATACTTGAGGGTCGCGGGGTACTCTGGGGGCTCGATGCCCGCCACCTCGACCTCCTGCAAAGCCAAATAGTTTCCATTAACCGATGATCATTCATCGTATTTTCAAATTAATCAAAAGAAGAGTAAAACACTTACCACGACAGGCCAGTACGCCAACCTCCCGTAGAGGAACGCCGCGTAGTCCTCGCCAGGAAGGAGGAGGGCGTGACCGCCAACGTCAGCCAAGTCTGCCTCTCTCTCAGCATCGTAAGACTCCCTGAACATCGTTCGAGGAGGATCGATGGGAACCGTCAAGATGTCTCGGGAGCAGTGACGAGCCAAACGCTCGCCCAAGTACCACACATGACCCACCGACGTCCTCAAAAGCAACCGGCTCGAGCTCCTAGGTCGAAGGGCCTCAGTCACAAAAGGAGGAGCGCCAGCGTAGTCCACCCAAGGCCTGGGCACCCACTATGAAAAGCAAACACGAGGTCGTTCTTATGATCAATTCTAAAAGAAAGCAATGGAAAATCAAACAAAGAAAAGTGGCTCGAAGGTACTCACGCCGTCCAGCTGCAGAGCGTTCACGTCCCGTCGACAGACGTCGTGAAAGGAACGCTGGCTCTTCGTGCGGCACATCACCCAATCCCTCACGACGGGATAGGCCCTCTCCACCGGCTCTATTCTCTTGGGCGCGAGGCTCGGAAAGTAGGAGTATACCCACGCCTGTAAAACAAGATAGTCAATAACGATCTTTCGTGATTCGATAATAAAGGAAGTGATCTTACATGAAACGAAGTGGAGGTTCATACCTCCAGCAACAGTCCAGGACCAACGGTAGCAGGAGAAGTCCCCTTCTCCATCAGCTCCGGATGAACCACGGCCCTCATATAGCGAATGAGGACCACAAAGCCAGAAGTGACCCAGTCCCAACAGCCTAGGTCACTCAGGCCAGAAAGAAAGGGAAGAAGCTTCGTCGACAGCCTCTCTCCCTTGTCTCCGAGGTAGATCGAAGACAAGAACCACCAGAGCCACAAACAGACTCTCTGCTCTGCAGTACAGGGAGGAGGAGCCATCTCCCTCCCATCGATCACCACCGATGTCGGTGTCTTCCCGGTAAAGTAATCTCGAACGTAGGTACTAGGCACCAACTCGGGTACCGCAGCAGCCTTTGGCATCAGGTTCCAGCCGATCAATCTTCTAGCCTCGACCGACTCCACTCTCATGGCTGTCTCCGGCCACTCCACCACCTCAGTCCCGTACGGCAGGCCATAAATCATGCTGTAGTCCTCCAACGTGACCCCAACCTCACCAAAAGGCATGTGAAAGGTACATGTCGTGTCCCAAAACCGGTCCAGGAAAGCTCGAACCAGGCTAAGGTTAGCCCGAATCTTCCTCCTCGTGATGTCCCTCCAAGCATGTACCAAGGCACCAAACTCTCCTTGCTCGATGATGGCCCGCTCCTCTGCTGATAGTCTCTCGTAGGCCCACATCATCGTCGTGTAACCCGAGAACGATCTGATGTTTCCGGCCTCCTATTTTGATTCGAAGCAAGAGCTATCTTTAGCTCGAATGAAAGAGAAAAGAAATAACAAATAGAAATGAAAGAAGACGGATGAAAGAGTGATGAGTTCAAGTTACCAAGCTCTTCACCGTCCTGTACGACAGGTGACCCTCTGCAGCCCAAAGGAGGTGCCTGCTGTCCTAAGTCTCAGCCCACTCTGGTGCCCCTCTCAGCTGGCGACCACCTTATCCAACATTGGCCCGCCTCGGGGCCTCCTACTCCTCAACAGTCTCCTCCTCGATGACCTCGTCCTCAGCAGATGCCACCGCAGCAGTAAAAACCTGCTCTAACGCCTCCTCAAGCATATGAGAAGGGTCAAGAGTGGTGTCCACGTCCATGGGAGCTCTCCCAGACGTAGAAACCTTGTCACCTGCAAAATTAAAGTGAATTTAGACCGCGTCAAGTGACGACAAGCCTTAGTTAGGGGATTTTCGAGTTTTCAAAGCTCCGAAATCGCTCTTTTCTCGCCATCTTTGGCCAATTTTCCCACAAAACCATCTACTCATGTGGTAATTTAGGTCAAGTCAAGCCTAAGTTGAAGCCTAGTCATGGGTTCGAGTCGGAATTTCGACAGCATTTCGTTACAACGGCGATTATGCCCTAGAAAAGTGTCCTGAAAAAGCCGTCACAAATCAAAATTCCGAAATGGTAGGAAGTTTACCCATTATATAAGGGTTCCAAATATCACGTTTCTTCACAAATGGGCAATCTTAAGGCTATTTTCGAAGCAATATACGGTTCACCTGTGAAACCGTCACAATTTCACTCAAATGCTCAAAACTCAACGAAAATTCGAAACAAATGCATGATTATGATCCTTATACTACCAATTATCCATTTGCAAGGTCAATTTTACAAGGCAAAATTATTTGGAGGAAAAGCCCCAAATTTTCGACTTTTTAGGGTTGAAAACCCTAATTTGTCGGTCCAATTTGATCAAATACGAAAGATTAATGCAAAAATAATACATATACCTCGATTAGTCATGGCAAATGCAAGCTTTTGATCAAATTTTGGCAAGAAATGGTTGGAATTTGAGAGAGTATTTGATAATTTTATGTTTCGAAATTATGAAATGAATCCCGTGTTTCATCGAGTTTTTACTCAGGAAAGCAGCAAAACACGCAGCAGGTGTTGCGCCTCTTCCAAGAGACGCATCTCTTGCTGCGCCTCTTCCTCAGTTTCCCTCCAAACCAATTTTTGAAGATTCGTTATAAGTTCGTTATTTGTGGGCCCATCTTTCGTGCGCCTCTTCCTCGATACCATATTTCGTATATTTGGTCCATTTGACGTTTATTCTTCGCCCGGACCCGTATTTCCAAGCCAACTGCAAACTGTCGCAATATTTCTACCACGACTTTGCTTGTCCCAACGAGTGAATATTTTCTGACAGGTGTTTCGACACACCTTTATTCTGTTCCCCCAGCGAGAGTACACGGACAGCCAATCGTCCCTCTCGAGACATGGAGATCAGTTCCCGATTATGTTCCCCCAACGAGAGTACACGGACAGACATTTGTCCCTCTCAAACACGTGGAGATCAACATCGACCCCAAGCTCTTCCGAAGTTTGTTTGAAAGCCGACCCCAAGCAGATTTCTTCCAGCAGTTCCTGACTACGTCCTGCTGCCTCTTCCAATATCACGTTTTGTTTCCCCTTGGAGCCCAACAGAGTAAGGAGTTTCAAGGCATTACAGGTATGGTCTCTTCTTATGGCTAGCGAGCCTCCTTACGTAGTCTAATGGACTTTAAACGACCCTCCCCGATAGTCGACAGACTCTAAAATGTTCCCGACGACAGGTCCTTGGCTCAAACCCCTATAGTCGTCTCGCGTCGCCATAGTTGTCAGGTTGTAATCTTCGATTGACCTGATGGCTATACTTTGACTTTCGCCTTGTCCAAACCTCAGTCAAAGTGGGAGCTCTGTAGATACCTTATTTCTGCACCTCCCGCAAACAACCTGGTGATGATTGGGCCGCATGTTTGGTACACAGAACGATTTGTGACAGTTCGTAAGTTTATCGTCAAGTGATCGCTCAAACACTTGTGTCTACCTTATAGTCGTCATCTATACGCCGATACGGTCGTTTTGACAGTAATTAGAATACATTTGGAGTCCGAGTCAAAAACCGTCTTCATTTTCTAATAACCGTTTAAAATGTCGAGTCAGAATGTTCTGGAATGTTCCGGATATTTCTATTCTATATTTTTTCCAATTTTTAATCTTTGGTAAAATATATCCTGAAATAATCATATAAAATATTAAGGAAATAAGATTAATCCGCTATTCCATAATAGAAACACGGAAATCTTTCTTCCGTAGGAGGAAACCATTGAGGAAAAGACGCAGCATGTGCTGCGCCTCTTCCAAGAGATGCAGTGCTTGCTGCGCCTCTTCCTCAATCCTTTTCTGCGTATTTTTGGTATCTTTTCGAGATTCACTTCCAAAGTTTCTCCGAAAATCCTAATTTCCTCCATGTGATTAGTATAAATAGAGACCTTCGGTCTCACATATTTCTCACGCGAGTGTCCGTCCTTCTCTTCTCCCTTTGCATTCTAGACCACGCTCTTGCTTTTTGGCGTCTACGTGCTTGAACTTTCGACCACGTAAGCTCGGATCCTTCTGAGTACCAGCCTCGTTTTGCATGACCGAACAATTTGATCAACTCCACAATCAATCAACTTTAATCAATATGTTTATTTCCTCCTAGAGGGCACTTTCGTCGTACATTCGAGTCGAGCATCACTAAATGTTAACTTAGTTCAATCTCGTTTCGTCAGACATGTAAGTCTGAGGGTGTAAATCCTTCTTTTGTTTATTGTTCTTTATTTTTGTAATCACAATTGTAAGATTTATGTCGAAAATACTTTTTAAAGCCAATTTGTAAAACCTTATTTTAAACCCTTTTTACGGATTATCAGGAGACAAACGTCGAGAAAGGACGCAGCACCTGCTGCGCCTCTTCATGAGGCTGCCGCAGTTCCTGCTTCCTTTCTTCTTCCTTCGTCTTTTGTTAATCCGTTTGTTTTTGTTTTGTTTCAATTATTCATTGTTCATTAACATGACAATATAAGCATGATAACTTTAACCTGTAATTTATTAATAATAATTCTTAATAATTAATTCATCTTTCAAATCCCGACTTAAATCCCTTATAATTCATATTTGCGGGTTTTCGTCATTAAAATCAATCCGCGTTTTTAGAGGTTCGATTCATCCATATTGGGTCTCTGGAATTCATTCTTTGATATATTTTCATCTGTTACTTATCGTCACCACCATTAGTTCATAATTAATAACTTGTTTAACCAAACAAATTTGATTAATTTATATTTGTAAATAATCTTATTAATCTTGTATATAATCTGTTCTAATTAGCTTTGTTCATGTTTTATTTTTATGACCTCATTTACATGTAAATAATCTGTTAATCACTTCTATCCGAGTCAAATAATATAATCAAGCATTAAAATCACCGACGAACATTAACAATTTGCAATTCCGGCTTCACAGCCAGAACTGAGCTAAGGAACAGACGCAGCGACTGCTGCGCCTCTTCCAAGGGACGCAGCTCTGCTGCGCCTATTCCTGGTTGAGTTCTGTCTCTGAACTTCCGTTTTTGCTTTGACCTAGTTTATTAATTACGTATTTAATTAACTATTACTCGTATTATCACTAATAATATGTCGTTTATTTATTTATTCTTTCTTTTCTAAAATCATCCATTTTAAATGTATTTTCGACATAAATCAATAAATCCGATGTAATTATTGTAATTTTCATTCATTGTATTTTTATTGTATTTGTTTTATTGTATTGCTTGTATATCTCTCACATGTAATCAACATTAAATTTCTACCTTGACATTAATTGTATGCTAAATTACGTGTTTCACCGACTTAGTATTAATTCACATGCTAGGACTAAAACGTTGGATGTTGCATTGCATGCATATAAATCGACAACATCTCGAGTATAGATGACTTCCCTAATCATTAGTAGAGGCCGCTATCGAGGCGGGCGGGATTAGGTGATTGATCAAAAGAGCTTCCTAATACTTACCCTCACCCCTTACTCCAGATCTCTGTGAACATCCGTTTTCATTGGCATCTATGAGAGTCATTTTAGACATAGAATGCTAAGGGTAATGAGTTCTTAGTGTTCATGTCACTACTTTGTGTCTTGACATGGCACCAGGTATTCGAACGGTTTCCAATTTTCCACAATAAATTGGTGGCGACTCCACAAATGCACAGAAAAGCTTGCTCGCTTTTCGCCCCCGTGGGCCCGTGTCCACAATAGTTCCCTTCCTTGTGTAGAATGTAACCTTGGTTGGATAATTTGGCTTTGTGGAATTTGTTTGTGGTTGACCCATAACCCTGGTTTTGAGAGGTTGTGATGTGAGAAAGACTTAGGTAGTGTGATGAGATATATTTAGTGATTCTTTTACCTAATTCATCGATAAAGTGAGTATAATTGATCGGTGGAATTTTGTATGTTAAGTTTGAGTTGCCTATGATACTAAGATTACGGAACATGGCCTTGTTGTATACTTGGAATTTGAGAATTTGGTAACTCGAGTATTGTTGCTTGGGGCTTTGACATGGAGTAGAGTTTATGATGAGAGCTTGGAAGAAAACACCTCTAGGACGTTGTTGGCCATTGGTGATGAAGGTGTTACTTAGCTTGGAAGTTTGAGTTGAGCTTAAGGTTAGCATAGTCGGTATACTTTTGTGAGTGTTATGATGATTACATAAGAACCATGTTAGGCTAGAGTTGTTGCTAGTTTTGGAATCTCATTTGGGTATTCACTTTGCGGTAATGAGGATTAGTAGCCAGAGTTCTTGAGATGTAATTATAAGTTAGGATCGATAGATGTTGAGCTGAGATGAGTTAGATGTTTTGGGAGGTTGTCTCGAAAATTGGTGAATGTCACCATCTATGCTTTAGGTTTCGAGAGTATAACAAGACCTCTTTGGGATGATAGAATGTGAAAAACAACTTTTGAATTTGGATTTTGATTGTGGGTTATACCATTTTGAGAAACTCATAGTTGACACTAGTTGGATAGAAGTATAGCTTTCTTAGGAGCTTTGACCTTGATCTCGGGGAGGTTGTCTGTGGATGTTTGGGGATTTGGAGTGGTGAAATCACACTTATAGTGAAGTACCTTGTTTCATGGGATAGCTTAGGATGAAGTAACATAAGTGTTTTGAGTAAATCCTTGGAAGTAATGTGGTTGTGAGATTGATTTTTATTAGGAAGTTTTCGAAACCGTTTGGGATGATGTAGTGTTAGAAATTTGAGTACCTGGCGTCTCCTTGTTGTCTAATTTTCCTTCTTCTTTGACCATAAGCGTTACCGTTCATACCTCTCTTCCCCGCTTCGTCGTGCTCCTCCTATAAGTTTGACACTCATAACCTATGAAACTCTATCTTTGACATCCTCGTTGACCTTACCTCGACTCTTACCTCTAGCAAGCTCATCATAGTTCTTTTATTTGTTAAGCAAGAATTCTCTTAGCGTGCTTTGTAATCGTATTGTCTAAGTTACTTTTCTTTTGTGCAATTTCTAAACAATTCAAACTACCATTTTTGGTTTGTTGGTAAAAATTTATGTTACTTCTACAAAACTTTGCCTATTTTAAGGGTTTGAAAATAAATATTTGATTTAGTTCCCTATTTGTTCCTTGAGTATAGACTTCTTTATCATGATTTTGATTGCTATACCCGAGTTGCTTTTTAATTTTTGCTCAAATTCTAACTAACTTTGATCTATTTATGATTTATTTGTCAAAGTTTGATGTAACATTTTCAAAAACTAGACTCCTTTTTGAGTTTAAAAGTGAAACTTTTATTTTTATTTTGGCTTTTGCAAAAGAAAATTTGAGTGGATAACCTTTTTCCTTAAGTTTTAACGTTGATGGGATGTTAGGACTCGTTATTAAAGGCGTCTAATAACTTGCCCTACGCTTGTCGACGAATGATTTTTGTTTTGAATTTGTCTTTAACTTGGAAAGTTAGAGCCCTTGTGTGCACAACAAGAGCAATTTCGTTCCATGAAAGAGACTTATACTTTTGAAAACTCTTTATTAATGCTTTTGGAAGTATTTTGATTTTTGATTTATGCAAATGATTTGGTTTTTGGCCTTATCTTTGATTTGGAATGTGATGTACTTGAATGCGCAACGCGAACACTTCCGTTCCTTTGACGAGAATCTGGTTCTGTCGGAAAATTCTACTTGATACTTTTGAAAGAATTTTAATTCTCACAAAGAGTAACCTTTTAATTTTGGTTGCCGATTTCAAAAGGTCCAGTTATACCTTTTATAACCTTTTATTTTCTACTTTCAAGTTTCAAGGACGATACTTTTTAAAAGATGGGGTGATTGTAACACCCGCGAATTTCTCATTTTGACATTTATAATTTACTTAACCGTTCAATTACTTTATTTTTATATTTTTAAATTATTTAATGTAACTAATTTATTTTAAACATGATTTTTAGAAAAGTAATATTTTAAAGCTTAATTTATATAAAAGTACGTATTTTAGTCGGATAATATTAATAGTGACAGTAACAATAATAGTAAAGTTCCGTCTTAAATTATGGTAGGTTTAAGACGTATTCCCGTCTAGCAAAGACCGTCACATTTTCATATGTGAGACTAATTTAATCTCGACCAATCATATATCGACAACACTCACCTACTCTCTTACACTCTAACTTAAATAATTCTTTTATTATTATTATTATTATTATTATTATTATTATTATTATTATTATTATTATTATTATTATTATTATTATTATTATTATTATTATTATTACTATTATTATTTTATTCCCTCACCCATGTGCACTTACCCGTATCACTCAATTCCCCACCTTCCCCTTCCTTTTTTCGAAAACACTTGCAGCAAAACAACAACAACAATATCCAGGGACCTCAAACACCATTTTCATTTCGACATTAAAACCGAGATCCCTCCTCCGTTTCTCGACCAAATTCTATAATTTTTGTACCATTCTCTTCCCCTTTCCTTCCTCCTTCTTTCAAGGTAATAAAGTCTCATTTTTGTGATGGTTTCGAATTTCGCCGTCTCATAAAAGTTTTGTTTTTTGCCTCAATCCTTTCGTTTTCTTGCTCCTTGATGAAGGTTTCGAAGACCCGGTGGAAGACTCAAGCTTTGGGGACCGTTTATTCGAAGAATAAGGAGCGTTTAAGGTAACGGTGATAGGTTACTCGACAAAAATGTCGAAATTCCGTCTTATATGTCGTTTTATATGTCCTTGTTTGATAAAGTTTGGTTGCTATATGTGGGCGTGAGGGTGTTAGGCTTCAGTTCCAATTTGATCAAATTTGAATATTAAAGGCGATTGTTGGGAAGTTCACCTCTTTTATTATTTTGATCTATGCCTTCTCTAAGTATAGTCGGATGTTTATATACCATGTTTAAGTTTAATCATATGCTTATCTTGCCTGGACCTACTGTGAAAATAATCCAATTGAACCTTCTCATTTCTTGTTTCCTACTGTTGCTTCTCGCTTTCGGCCCTCATAAAATGCATTGTTAACTCCCCAGTCCCCACCAAAATTATGGGAATATGCCACTCTGACATTTTCACTTTTGACAAATAAAAAGCTTCTAATAGAGGCACGCATTATGGGAATTTCCTATGGACTCGCCAGTTGAACTTGTTTTTCACTGAATGATTTAGGGGCAGTTTACTCTTTAGGTATTTAGCTGAAATATGGAACGATTTTTGTGGTCTTTCGGGACTGTTTTGAGCTTGCTTTACACATGTGAATTTCCGTCTTACTTATGCTCAAAATTCCGTCTTAAATTGTTGTTGGAAGTGGCTGTTTTGGGATATAAAGTCTGAGTTTTGTCTGAACGAAAGTTGGCGCCCTATCCAATTGAGAATAAGAGCTTAGATGTGATTAATGATAACATTATACACCATATAATATGAACAGCTAAGATTGGCTACTATCCTACTACATATACATATGAAAGGTAAGGAGTAAACTGCCCCTATACATATGAAAGGTACATATGAGGTGTTGAAAGGAGGACCGTGGACAATGGGCTCAGGCAATCTAATTCTAAAGCAATGGTCCCCAAAATTTTCAAAGGAGATGGATTCTGTTTCTATTGTTCCAGTATGGGTCTAATTTCCTGATTTAGAATCCTTTTTGTGGTCTGAAAAGGTTTTGAGCAGGATAGCTAGCACTGTAGGGAAGCCTCTCTTTGCTGACTTACCAACTACACATAAATCAAAGCTATTATTTGCTCGTGTTCTGGTGGAGGTGGATGCATTTGAGGACTTGCCTACCACTGTCACATTGACTTCTCCTTATCATGGGAAAACAACACAAAGAATAATCTATGAATGGTTGCCATATTATTGCCATTGTTGCAGAAAATTGGGGCATACAAAAGAACATTGTAAATTCACAAAGATTAACAAGAAACTTGATGAAAAGAGGAAGGCAAAGGAGGTTGTGCAGGAGTATAGACCTGTTACACAGAGGAAATCTCAGCAAACTCCTGAAGCAGAAGCACGTAGCTCAGAATGCCAGCTGCTAGGCCATATACCTCCTAAGTTAGTGGATGACCATTCTGCTGGGAAGGAGGTGGGGAGCTTAGAGCTTGGTTCCTCATTTGTAGTCCCATTGAAGGTATCTCCATCTGATGACAAATAGGTGGGTTTAGGATGCATTGTGCTAGGAAACAAGAGCTCTGCTTCTGGGGGGGGGGGGGGATGCTTGAGGAGGAGGGGACGGCACTTACCACTACTGAATATGGAGTATCTGTGACCAATAATTTCACACTTTTACAGGAAACGGGGACAATGGGGGATAGTAATACATTGGACATTTCACGGGCTGAGGACCCACTTGATCCAGGGACATGATTATTTCTTCTTGGAATGTTAGGGGGTTTAATGACCCAATTAAACAGCTGGAAGTTAGGGGTTATCTTTTTCAGAATAAAATAGAAGTGTTGGGGCTTCTGGAAACTAGGGTTCGTTTGAATAATTCAGCTGAATTTAATAAGAAATTTTCTACTTACACTATTATAAATAATTATTCCCATCATTATAATGGTAGGATATGGGTTTTTCTAGATACTAGGAGGGTCACTGTAGTCTCTTCTCATATTCATGATCAGTTGATTCACCTTGAGATTTTGAACAATATGTCTAACAAAACTGTCTTCATAACCTTTGTTTATGGAAGCAATGTTGTTGGGCATAGAGAACGCTTATGGCATGAACTAAGGAGTTTGAAAGGGAGGGTTACAAACTGGATCATTTTGGGAGATTTCAACATTGTCAGGGATATGGAGGAGAGAATTGGACCTAATCCTCCATCTGTCACTGAGATGATGGCATTTAATCAATGCTTATTGGACTGTACTTTGGAGGACTTGCATAGTTTTGGTTGTGAACACACCTGGACTAATAAACGAGAGGCCACTGCTCGTGTTTGGTCTAAACTAGATAGGGTACTTAGTAATCCTTCTTGGCTGATTGAGTATCCTAACACTTAGGTTAATGTCCTGCCTTCTGGGATATCTGACCACTCACCTCTTCTTGTAACTGTGCAGGATAGTTAGAAGCCTGGGAAACAATTTAGTTATCTTAATTGTTGGGCTGATCATAAGGAGTATGATGGAGTGGTTTTGCAGGCTTGGGGGCTACCTGTGAGAAGAAGTGTTATGTTTAGATTCTTTGAAAAACTGAAAGATGTTAGGCAGAGTCTTATTAAGCTCCATAACACTAGTTACTCTGGGATCTCTAGAAAAGTGCAGGAGGCTAAAAAGGATTTGGAAGCATGCCAGCTTCAGCTCCAAATGAGGCCCTTGGATCCTATTCTTTTTTAGCAGGAACAACAGCTGCTTCAAAAGTATTTGATTTTTAAAAACACTGAGAGGAGTTCACTGATACAAAGAGCAAAGATCCAGGATATAAAATATAATGATGCTCCAACTAGCTATTATTTCTCCAAGATTGCTTCTAGAAAGCACTAAGTTACTATAGGGAGGATACTGGATAGACAAGGGATTGAGAAAGTTGGAAATCAGGAAGTGAATCATGCTTTTGTTGACTACCATAGATGGCTATTGGGTCAAAATGTGGCTGTCAACTGCGCTCCTATGACTGAGTTGAAGGGGACTAAGATTCTTACCTCTGACTGGGAAGGGTTACGTAAGGAGGTTACATAGATAGAAATACAGAATGATGTGTTCTCTATTGATTCTAACAAGAGCCCGGGTCAAGATGGATTTTCTGCACATTTTTTTAAGAAATCTTGGGAGACAATCAGGGGCGATTTCTGCATAGCCATTCAGTCTTTCTTTAGAACTGGGAAAATGTCTAAGCAAGCTAATACCACTTTACTTGCTTTAATTCCAAAAAAAGCTGTAGTTGCTACTATGATGGATTATCGACCTATTGCTTTCTGTAGAGTGTTCTATAAAACTGTTAGCAAGATATTATGTGTTCGTCTGAAACCTTTTTTGTCACAAATTGTGGGCAAGGAACAGGGGGCTTTTGTTCAAGGCAGGAATATTTTTGAAAACATCATGCTAACTCAGTCCTTGGTGAAGGGTTATGGATAAAAAGGGGTCTCTCTTAGATGCTTAATAAAAGTGGACATTAAGAAAGCATTTGATTCTCTTCAGTGGGAGTTCATAGACAAGATGTTGCAATATTATAATTTCCCACCTGAATTTAAAAACTAGATACTGGGTTGTATTACATCTACTTGGTTTAGTTTAAAGATTAATGGTGATAGAGTAGGGTTCTTTAAAGGTGAGAGTGGTCTGAGGCAGGGAGATCCTCTTTCCTCTTTTCTCTTTGTTATGAGCATGAAGATCCTATCTCGCATACTTAGGGATATCCATAAGCAACCCTAGGTCTCTTATCATCCAAAATGTGGGCAAGTAAGACTCAATCATTTAATTTTTGCAGATGATTTAATGCTCTTTGTAAGGGGTGACATTCCATTGTTGCTGTTGTTACTCAAGCTCTTAAATCTTTTGCAAAAATGTCTGGTTTGTGTGCTAATCCAGAGAAGACCAATATTTACATGGGAGGTGTAAGGGATAACATTAAGCAGGGATTCTTCAGGGAACAGGCTATGTGGAGGGAGCATTTCCATTTAGATACCTGGGAGTGCCTTTAAATGATGGAAAACTGAACAAGGGTATGTTTGCAGATCTTATCAATAAAGTTCAAAAAGCTTTGCAACATTGGTCCACTTACAAGCTCTCATATGCAGGGAAGATTAGTTTGTTGAACTCAGTCATTTTTGGCATGGAACAATATTGGTGTTCCACTTTGCTGATACCTAAAGGAGTGATCAAGATAATTACCAAATTCTGCAGGTATTTCTTATGGAATTATGAAGAAGGGTGCAGGAAATTGATTATGAAAAGTTGGTTGTCTTGTTGTGCACCATATCAGGAAGGTGGGTTTAATATAAAGGAAGTGCTAGCCTGGAATAAATGTATACTAGGAAAATGGATTTGGGAGCTAGACAATGATTCAGGTAGCATTTGGTCTAAGTGGAACCTGAAATATAACATTAAATCTGGGAGCATATGGACTGCAACTTCCAAGGATACTCACTCTGAAAGTTGGCGTAGTATATTGAAGGTTAGAGATGAATTGTGGATACACACAAGGGACATTCAGACTGCTAAACAGTTTATGAGAAGTTGTGTTCATCAGGGGAAAATGCAGCTTCACCTGCTTTATGATAAGCTCAGACATCATGGGCATCCTGTTAGCTGGGCCAGGACAGTATGGCAACGAGTAGTATAGCCTAAGCATAGTGTTTTCCTAATTTTGACAATGCAGAAGAAGTTAGCCACCATCGACCAACTCAGCTACAGAGGCATACACATGGTTAATCGATGTGTTCTTTGCAAGAATGACAATGAGGATCATAAACACTTATTTTTTAAATGTCAGTTCTCAAAGGAAATTTGGCAAAATATTCTCTCATGGATGAAGATTTCTGGGCGTACAAACAATCTCAGTAAGGAGATGCATTGGAGTGCCAATAGACGCACTTGCCGACATTGGAAAACCAAATGGTTCCTAGGTTGCTTAGGAGCCGTGGTTTATTGCATATGGGAGGAAAGGAACACTCGGATTTTCAGAGGATTGGAGCAGTGTTTTGATTTTATTATTAAGAAAGTCCAATATATAGTAATTATAAGATTATTGTATGTATCCCAATCTCATAGAGAGGAAGAAATAGTAGGGTCTCTAGCTAGTTGAGTAGCTCATATTGGTTAGCTTTTGTAAGATTGCCTTTCTATTCCTCTTTAATGGATGAATATATGGCTTGCTTTTCTTGAAAAAAAAAAAGGTACGAAGTATGATAGTCCGGTAACATGAGCATTGGCTTTTCCCTTGTCAGAGTTTTTATCAACTGGTTTAAGCAATAATGGTTTGAAGGAATAATAATAAGCATGAAGAAGATATGGGAAACGAGATTGAGAGTCAAAAGACATTATTGGTGAGTTACCAGAGAAAGAGCATGACAGAATTGAATGGGATTATTTTATTAGAAAGAAAATAATGATAGTTAAGTAAGTAGTTAACGGCAGTGCTAACGAAAAGTAGACATGGCCCCTTTGAGTCATAGATCGAGTTTATTTTAGCGCAAATGTGATTCTTTTGAATGATTTAAATTCCATCTCGTGTTTTATATCACGTAGTTCGTTAAATATCGTTCATTTTTATATTCTTCTCACATGATTTATAACTATGACATACATTTATTAATTATTCCATTTGTCTATGAAATGACATGTTTCCATTTTAATATGAGTCCAATGTAATTATTCATGCCTTGTGAGAAGTAAATGGTTTATCTTACATTTGAGTCATTTATAATTGAATGTTTGTTTTGCTCATTATAAATGGTTCATTACTATTTATTTACGTTTTTATTCAAGTGACAAATATTGAAGAAATGGGTTACCTATTCATGTTCATGAATACAATTTGGCATGAAATATCTTAATTGGATTATCATCGGTGTAAGAATTCATTAATCTCATTAATTTACATATTCATATATGAATTTATTTATTTAGTCATAAAATAAATGGAAGTTCTTATGCATGCAAACTAAAACAAGTCATTAATCTCATTAATTTACATATTCATATATGAATTTATTTATTTATTTATTTAGTCATAAAATAAATGGAAGATCTTATGCATGCAAACTAAAACAAGATAAAAGAAGAAATCGTCAATCTTACATTGAGGTTTCGGATATTAGGGCACCAACAAGATCTCCTTCTTGTTAGTTCTTGAGCTTTCCTAATAATGGATGAACAAAAGGTCCAAAATAGAACCTCTCCCAAATGTAAATACCCACGGAAAACCCCTAATAACTAATATTATTTTGTACTAGAAATAATACAAGTCTTACTTAAAATTTGACACAAAATAAATTTTGTTTTCTCTTGTATTTTTTGGCCAAGAGAGGAATGATTTAGAGAGGTTTTTATTTCTCTAAGTTTCACAATTGTAGAGAGAATAATAAATTTCTTACACTAGAAATTATTTTGTGAAGTAGTGAATAAAAATTAGAGGAAAAACCCTCTATATTTCTCTTTTGAAAACCGGTGGGGAGGGAGAGGTGAGCCAATGCATGGTGCTCATTTTCTTCCCAAGAAAATAGACTTGCATGGCTACAAATAGGTATGTAATCATTTTGTTTTCCACTTAAAATAATTAACACAATTTAAACCTTATACCCCCTCTTATTTTCGGCACATATGACATAAAATGGAAGGTCCATTTTATTTTGTCATTTGTCAATTGTAACATATGTGACATGTTACTTGACTTATGAAATTGTAATGTATTTTTAACATGTTAAAAATCAACATACTCATAAAATATGTCATTTACAAAATCGATTCGTAATTACTTGTACCAAAACGGTTTATCAAATTATAAATTACAACGTCTTGTATTTATAATAAATTATTCATTAAATTTCAATTTCAAATTGTTTCGTAAACAATAATTTTATCTAAGTAATAAAACAATTCGATTACTTAGACCGTATCCAATTTAATCGAATTATAATAAGACACGTTAATCTCACTCACAAATCATCCGTCAATTTTAAGCAATTTAATTAACTCGTATCGGCATACGATTAATTAAATAATCAATTAAGGGTATTTCCCTATAGGTATGACCTAAGGGGATCAACTGATCATCACCGTCGCACGACAGTAATGTCAAACTCTATTCAGCCAATCATTACCGATATGTGTGGACGGTTTGATTTGTAAAATATTACATCCCACATGTATTCTTAAAATGAGATTTAAACATGTGATCATCATGATCGACAGTTATGATCGCGTTATTGTCGGAGGACACATATTCCAACAATCTCCCACTTGTCCTCGACAAGTGTGCGTCACCAATTCTCTTATCCTATTACTATCTCCCACTCAATGCAAGGTGTCTTTCAGGTCGTACTTGCAAGTGATCATATCGAGAGTGGTTTCCTTGATCTGGAGAATAACTGATTGACCGGAATTATCTACCATAGATACCTTCCGAGCGTGGCCACGCATTTCCAGTTCATTACTCCTCGATGGCCCTGAGATATTGTTATAACCCTGACAAGGAGTGGACAATTCCTATCGCACTTATTCCCTTCGACTAGCCACAGCCATCATAACCCAAAATATGCCCATTTGACCCCATTTACGAAGGTCGTAGTAACATAAATCAAAGTTAATATGAAACTGTGCCACCTTAGGCGAACAATCTTTAGTCAAAAGAATCGACTCATTAGAATACTATAGTAGCTCTCGCCACGACCAGGTTATATAAATTTGCCAGAACTCTATAAGCGGTCATTAGCCCGACAAAGTGTTCCTAACAGTTTGCCTATGTGATCGACAAGTCATCTCACATGACTCCATGGCACTTGAACTTGCCATCAATTGCATCACACTCTAGTCACTTCGAGACGTCACCTCATGCAAGTGACTATGGGCGAATACAATGCTAATCCATGTTCACTTTAACGGGGTTCAATTGTCTCTACAACCCGTTTGGATGTAACAAAGTACAAGGTGAGTTAATAATAACTCAAACGACAAATGTCGACATCACATTCGGGTAGTTAATACCATATAACAACCTTGTGATGTATATTGTAAGTGTGTAAACACTAGTTACTCGCAACATGTGTTTAACATACCATGTGTCCATGTGTTCAAACTCTTGAATTGCATTTCCATTTATTTTCATGTTTGTCTCACAAAGCATGAATCTTACCAAGTACATATCTAGTTTCCCAAACTAGTTTTAGGTTCTTTACTTTGAAAGAAATTTCTTGTTGTTTATCACATAACAATCGAATTATGGTGGACGAAATAACTCACACTAGTCAAGTGTTCTTCCAACTCATAATGTACCAGGTATATGTTTTGTAGGATCTTGCAACAATTGTCAAGATGATTAGCCTAGCGCTTCTCATAAGTCCTAGCAAATTTGAAAATACTAGTTTTGAGTAACTTCTTACTATAACCAAGTATCTTTTCAAACGTCTTATTTCTCCTTTCAGCTTGAATAGCTTAGGATTTTCATAAATCCTTATGCGTTTTCGAACTTCAATATGTGCAACTTCTTGTCACATAACAGAGTGTTCTGTCAAACACTAGAATAGCTCATTAGTTCTTCTCGAGAATTCATGACGATTCTTTTATGGTTTACTAATGACTCATCATGCTCTTAAGCATATGATTCATTATTGGACATGTGCATGATTATTCTAATGGCGGAAATATTAGTAATCTTTAATCATGTGATCAACCATTCTTAGGTTCAATGAATGACCATGACTACTTATGGTAATTCCATTTTCATCGATATGAATAACCTACGTTCCTCGTCGATTTGATGTGCATGTCTCAATGCCTATCCAACATCCCATGATGTGATTGGATTCATCTTAGTCCATTTTCATCCAGAATTGAAAACTCAAATACTTTTTTGTGAAAGATAGTACTAACTCGTCATTCTCAATGAGTAATGAGTTATAAATTTTACAAGATGATTGCTCCCACTCAATTTCATGTCTTCACATGAAAATTTCAAACTCCCACTCAATTTCACATGTTTCGTAATTGACTACTCAATCGAAACATTTCAAGAATTGAAATACATTTTGCTTTGCCAAGTTATTAAGATTAAACTATATATGTTCCCAACATATCTTTTCAAAATACCTATTTTGAAAAGGTTTCAATCTTAAACTTATGGAAAGAGATTTTAATCTATAACACATTCATTTTATAATGATGCGTAGCAATGTCATTATTTAAAAGTGAAATCCAATTTAATGCACGTCCTTCTTAAAATACCCTTTTTTCGGAAGGAGGTTTAACCATTTCATTTTCATAATGAGGTTAAGTAATGACATTAGCGTGGTTAACAATTAACTTAGCTTTTGTAGATATCGGCATATCTTTCTTTGCAACTTTTAATCATAAAAACCTTTTAAAATCAAGATTTGTTAAAAATGAGAGAGAAACAAGAGAGAGAAAGCTCTAAAATTTATGCATAGTTTTTAGGGTTTGTAAGAATGGCAGTCATGAAATTTACAACTACTAACAGATTTACTCCATTAAAATCTATTACTTCTTCTGAATCTAATCCAAAAAATGATCTTATTCCGTCTCAGCTTCCTTCTTCTTCCAAACATAAATCTAAAGGTACCAACTTTGCAGGTCCAGGGTCAGCGGATGCTCGAAAGACAGCTTCTTTAAGGGAGTTACATGGAGTCCCTGTTCTTGACATGTCTGGTGCTACGGAGGAAGTTAATGGCTCTGGGTGGATGTTGCATAAGAACGGTAAAGATGTTCCTGTGTTGGAGACGATAGATGAGGAGGAAGATGTGACAGGTCTTCTTCAGTTTACGTCTGCTGACATTAAAAAAGAGGTAGACTTTTGGAATAATGCTGTCTTTTGTTACATTTTAGGAGCTAATCCACCATGGGATTTGGTTAAATCGTTCATATATCGAGTTTGGGACCAGTTTGGTATTGACAGAGTCTCTTTTTTGGATAATGGTTCTTTTCTTGTAAGATTTGCCACTGTAGGGGCAAGGGATGCTCTGTTAAAGTCGGGGTATTATCTCTTTGATAACAAGCCTGTGGTTATTAAACCATGGGTTATGGATATGGAACTGGTTAAGGCAAAAGTTGAAACTGTACCTGTGTGGGTTCGATTATCTGGGGTTCCTCTGAAGTTTTGGGGGGATTGTTTGCCATCAATTGCAGGTTTAGTGGGTAAATTTGTTCAGAAAGACAAAGACACACAGGATAAAGTTCGTTTAAGCTTTGCTAGGGTCTTGGTGGAATTACAAATGGATCAGGAATTACCTGATAAGGTTAAATTTCTGGATGAAACTGGCAAGGTTGTCTCTGTTGGTGTTGATTATGAGTGGATACCTAGGTCTTGTACTAGCTGTAATGGTATAGGCCATTCTGCTACTCAATGCAGGAAACCTGGTAGGCCATCTGCTAAAAAAGTTCGAAAGTAAAGGGTGTTCAAGCAGCAGAAACAGTGTGGAGACTGTACAAAAGCCTTTGTGTGCAGAGTACAGTGTCCCCTCCTCCTTTTACCCATGCAGCATTCCCTCCTCTCGTCTGTTGTTAGGGCTACTCCTAGTGTGAAACCAACACCAAAAAAAAAATTATGAGAAATACTAGGCGGGAAGGAATTGTGGGGATAAGACTATCCGATAAATTCTCTAAATATACTTTTGTGGATGTTCGGTAGCTAATACTCCTCTTTGGTATAGTTGGTGACAGTGGGAAGGATCCTCCTCAAGCTGTTATCAATGCATAACATCGGTTTTTGGAATGTTAGGGGTCTAAATGACCTGAATAAACAGAAAGTAGTTAAATGGTTTATGCATAATCATGGGGTTGGTTTGTTTGGCCTTATTAAAACTAAGATTAAACCTACTAATCTTCTTAATAAGAATACTTCTTTTTGTGATGGTTGGAGTATTACTACTAACTGTAGTTGGCATAAGGGTGGGAGGATTTGGGTGTTCTGGAAACCAGATCTCTTTGATTTGCAATTTTTGTCATATGATGCTCAACATATTCATATGCATGTCCACTCTAGAGTTGATAATAAGAGGTTTTACCTTACTATGATTTATGCATTCAATAACTTGAATGATAGAATTGCCTTATGGAGCTTTTTGAAACTGCAGTCTCAGACCTGTGTGTCTCCTTGGTTATGGTTGGGGGACTTCAATGCTGTTTTCTCCTATTGAGAGACTGGGAGGTTGCACTACTGAAGCAGAAATGGAGCATTTTCAGGAGTGTGTCTCACTTTGTGGTATGGAGGACATTAATGCTACAGGGGCTTTATATACTTGGTCTAATAAGCAGGAACCTACTGCTAGAGTATACAGTAGGTTAGATAGAGCTATGGGCAATCAGGAATGGCTTGATGAATTTGGTGATTATATGGCTCATTTCCATCCTGGGGGGTTGTTTGACCATTGCCCGTGTACTGTGGTGAATAGAAAAGCTGAATTTGATGGTAGAAGAAGTTTTAAGTATTTTAACATGTGGGGTGCAGCTGATTCCTTCAAGGCACAGGTTGCTAGTGTGTGGCAACAGAAATATAAAGGTACTAGGATGTTTTCTGTGGTTAAAAAGCTGAAAGCTTTAAAACCTGTCCTAAAGAAGCTGAATACTACTTGTTTTTCTGATATAGAGAATAGCACTACCATTGCTAGTAGAGTTTTGGAGGAGATACAAGAGAAGTTAGTTGATAATCCAGGGGATACTGACTTGATTCAGCAGGAACTCGACTTATCTGTTGAGTTAAAGGGCCTTATTAATGCAAGGGATAGTTTCCTTACTCAGAAGGCCAAATTGCAGTGGTCTTTGGAGGGGGATTTGAATACCTCATATTTTCATCGTGCAATTAAGAAAAAGATTATGTTGAATAAGGTTTTCCAGATAGAGGATATGCAAGGTGTTCTTTGTACTGAAGGTGCTACTATTCAGACTCCTTTCTTAGCTTATTACCAGAAGCTGCTGGGTACTCAAAATTCTACTGATCCAGTTAATGTTGCTGTGGTCAGAAGGGGTCCTTGTTGTTCTGAGGATCACTGGTCTATTCTGGCAAAACCAGTTACTTGTTCTGAGGTTAAAGCTTGCTTTTTTAGCATTCCAAGCTGTAAGTCACCTGGCCCAGATGGCTATAATAGTAAGTTTTACAAAGATGCTTGGGATGTGATTGGGGATGAGGTTTGTGCTGCCATTATTAATTTCTTTGATTCTGGTCAGCTGCTTTCTCAGGTTAATGCTACTGTCATCACTTTGATTCCTAAAAATGATAGGCCAACTAGTGTAGTGCATTACAGGCCTATCTCTTGCTGTAATGTACTTTATAAAGTCATTTCAAAAATTTTGTGTGCTAGGTTAGCTTTGGTATTGCCTGATATTATAAGCAAAAATCAAGTGGCTTTTGTCAAAGGCAGAAGTATTCTAGAAAATATCCTTATTTGTCAGGACCTGGTTAGAATGTACAATAGAAGGGCAGCTTCTCCTAGGTGTATGTTTAAGCTTGACCTTCAGAAAGCCTATGATTCCATTGAATGGGGGTTTCTTGAACAGATGCTTGCAGCCTTGAACTTCCCTGAGCAGTTTAGGCATCTGATAATGCAATGTGTTACTACCCCCTCATATACCTTGAATCTAAATGGCACCCAGTTTGGTTTCTTTGCTGGCAGGAGGGGGTTGAGACAAGGTGATCCTATCTCTACCCTTCTCTTTTGTGTGTCTATGGAGTATCTGTCTAGTGTGATGAATTATGCTGTGGGAGAATGGTATTTCAAGTTTCACCCTCATTGTAAGTCCTTAAAGTTGACTCACTTGCTTTTTGCTGATGATCTCCTTATGTTTTGAAAAGGGGATCATCAGTCTATTATGCTTATCTTGAGGGTGTTGGCTACCTTTACTGCGGCCTCTGGCCTAAGGGTTAATGCTTCGAAATCAGAAGTAGTGTTTAATGGTGTGACTGAGGCATTGAGACAGGATATTACCTTTATCTCTGGATTTCAGGAGGGTGTACTCCCTTTTAAATACTTAGGGGTACCTATTCAGGGTGGAAGATTAACTAGACATGATTGTAATATCCTTGTGGAGAGAATTGTGGCTAAAATTAGGGGAATAGGAGCTAGGAAATTGAGTTATGCTGGCAGGATTATCTTAATTAACTCTGTGTTTAACACTCTACATAATTACTGGTGCTCTATTTTCCTTTTGCCAAAATGTATTATAAAGAAGATTGAAGCTCTCTGTCGAAATTTCCTGTGGAATGGTGATGCTGTGTACCAGAGAACCCCTCTGGTGGCCTGGGGACGAGTGTACATTGCGGTAAAAAGAGGGGGCTTAGGTGTTAAGAATCTTTGGGGTATGGAATATTGCTCTTTTGTTGGTAAGTTGGTGAACTGGATTTATACAAAAGCTGATCGTTTATGGGTGCTTTGGGTGGACCATATCTATATGAAGGGTGCTGACTGGTATACATATTCACCTCCACCAGACTCAAATTGGAATTGGAGGAACATATGTAAGGTTAAAAATATGTTAGCTGCTGGGTACCAGGGTAACCAATGGATCTCTGATGCCAGAGGTTACTCTATTTATGCAGGTTATCAATGGCTACAGGGCTCACACCCCCATGTGCCTTGGTACAAGGATGTTTGGGATAGCTGGACAATACCCAAGCATTGTGTTATTGGTTAGCTTATTCATAGGAAAGCTCTGAATACAAGAGACAGATTATTTCAGCATGGGATTAGTGGCAGCAATTGTTGTGTGTTCTGTGAGCTTGTTCCAGAAACCCATGATCACCTCTTCTCTGATTGTATTTACAGCAAACAGGTGATTAGCTTAATTGAACACTGGTTACATATAAGGTTCCAAACTCCACCTGGTCATTGCTCTACTGTCAGGAGGAAAGTTTGGAGAGTGGTTAAACTTTCCTGTTGGTATGTCCTTTGGATGGAAAGGAATACTTGCAGGATTGAACTGAAGCTTCGAAGACCTGCGGTGCTTGTTTCAGAAATTCAGAAGACAGTTTAGCTAAGAAATCAGCAGAAATTGTCTTCTATTATTCAGCAGCCGGATATTGTTTGGTTGAATAGCCTAGGATTCAATAGATAAGATGTTTCTTGTTTCTTGTTATGGCTTAAGTTGATGAGAATGTATTCATGTATTATCCTTTTTATTAATCAAAGCTTACATTTTACCAAAAAAAAAAAACTTTTAATCATAATTCTCATTGTTCCGGGTGTAATTCCAGAGCAAGTATCGTTACCACCCGTGGCTTGTAGAATGATGTCTTGGGTTGAACCCTTCTTGCTTCTATCGTCTCCCTCGGCCTCTCCTGCAACAATGAACGAACTGAGGGCTTGGCTTTGTGCCAAGCGTACTCACTCCGATGCCCAAGTCAGTAAACTTAAAGGATTAAGCTGTGATACTTGGCTAGATGTGTATTGTAGAGAGATAAGGGAGATATTACCAGATGAATAGTGTATTAGGTTAAGTTGTGGGATCCTCTCCTCAAAGAAGGTTGAGGAGTATTTATAGGCTTTCACCTTTTGTCATGTAGTGGCCAAGTGGCCAAGTGGCTATCAGGTGGAAAGACCGTTCTACCCTCGGCCGATGGACCTATGGCAGGCCGGCCGAGGGTCTTGGATGTGAGTACGCGGATATGTGTCCCGGCTGGCGGGTTGCCATGCCGAGACCCTGGCTAGCAGGCCGATGGGCTGCATCGGCTAGGCAGTCTAAGTCGTTGACTTGCTGTGGATATCTTTGACCTTGCTCAGTGTGTTGACTTGGTCAGCGGTGCAGAATATGCCCCATCAATTTGCCCCCAGCGTAGTCTATGCCGTGGTATGGGCTCCGATGTATGCTGAGCATGTATTCTGCACTAAGTAAATTTCGCAAACTTCTCTGTATCGGTGTGTTCTTGTGTATCGGCGTGGCTCTTGCTAGGCCGTGCCATGTACCATATCCCCCCTCCACATGGGTGCGTAAAGGGTGTCCGATGTGGAAAAGAACATGACGCTGGCCGAGACCAGGGCTGAGAGTGCCGGTTGACTTTGATTGCCCCCGGCCGGTGCTTCATGGCTTGGTTGATCGGTAGCCGGCGGAGACTAGATGCCTAGGAACTTGTTTGAGATGAACAGTCGAAGAGATGTGAATAGGCGTGTTGAAGACGCTTGGTCACTGTTGCATTGATTGACATTCAACTGTTGCGACGATTGACATTCCGCGGTTGCATGCTTGACACGTGTGTGTTTGCTGATTGGTTGACGCTTCATGGGCTGTGCCCTGATTGGTCCTTCCTCATGGGCTTTTCTCTATAAATAGGGCAGTTATTCCGTGATTTTGGCCTCCATTTTATTTTCGAAAATTTTTCTCTAAAATCTTCATCTCTCCGAACTTTCAAGGGTTTTCTTCTTCTTAATCTTCGGAGTGTTTGATCCGGCGAGTGTTTTTCTTTAAGGTAAACAAGCAAACTTTTATTTTTTCTTGCTAGTAATTTGTTGTGAATCATGTCCTCTGATGCCGGGATTGGTACTTCTGCGCCGGGGGGTTCCCCGTCGCGTCTTGATGAGGAGGAGGTACTGGAGGCCATCCCGCTAAGGTTTGGGGGCCCTAGGTCTCCTTCTCCCGTAGCTGATCTGCCCCTCCTGGAGGAGTTGGAAGATGAGGATGATGACGAGGGGGCTCCCGGTGATGGTGGGAGGATTACTACTCCGGATCGTGGTGAGGGGGCTCCCGTTGGTGGTGGGAGGAGGGCTATTCCAGACCATGGTGAGGCCTGCACGACTGGCCTCGACCGTGCCTGGACAAATAAATTCGCAAGCAGCTCCGGGGAAACTCTTTTCGGAGATCACTTCTTCCTTGGTGAGGGGTATAAAATTGTTTTCCCTCGGGAGGGTCAAGGCGTCTCTTTGTCCTCCCGTGGTCATATCGGCGTGTACATCAGGCAATTGGAGTACGGGCTCCGGTTTCCTTTGAACGAACACGTCGTGCCCATCATCAGAGCTATGAATCTTGCCGTGGCCCAACTGCATCCGTTGGCCGTGAGGACGATAATCGGCTTTGTGTGGCTCTGTCTCTTTAAAGGGGAGGTCCCTACGGTCGACTTATTCCGCCGACTTCATAGTCTTCGGCCGTCATTCGCCCGAAGGGTGGGGTGGTACAGCGTGCAGACGGAGCCGGGATATGTCTCCGTAAACAAGCTTACTTCCTGCAAAGACTGGCAAGAGCGATGGGTGTATGTCCGAGTGCCGGAGGACTACCCGTTGCCTCGGTCTTTTCAGGTCCCCGTTCACTTACGGTGTGAGACCCGGGAAGAGTATAACAAATACGTCTCCCGGGGTAGCAAGGTTAAGATGGACGCTTCTTTTGTCCCTCTTACTGCGGATGAGAAGCGGGCAATGCAGCTATTTGATCTTTGAGGAGGGATGGCGCCCCGACTCGGATTATTCTTCGGGACGAGTGCTATGCGCGTCGGCCTCCTCATACCGGCCCTCAACTGGGGTGAGTGGGGTCGGTGTGAGGCCCACCTTTGCTCGTTATGTCCCTTTTTCTGAGCTTTGTTTTTACTTCTTTTATGTAACTCTTGTTCGATTTCTTGCAGATCGGTTTGGTCGGGATCTGTCTGAGAAGGACCTGAAGAGGCTGGGGCTTGATAAGGACGGGAAGGTTCTTATCCGTCATCCTACGGCTGAAACGAAGGATCGCCGACTATCCCCTAACGAACTCATGGACAAGCAGACGAGGGCGTTGGATCAGGAGACGGCTCAAGCACGGGTTCTCGGTGGCGTGCCGAAGAGATCAAAGAAGGCGGCGTCCAAGTCGGCGGCCGTATCAATGGCAACTCCCTCTTCGACCCCAGCGGTCGAAAAGGCTCATGTGGAGGTGATCAACATTTCTGAGGAGGAGGCGACTGTTGCTAAGGCCCTTTCTCCGAGGAAGAGGAAAGACCCACCGTCTGCTTCCACCGTTGCCGGGGAGGAGCCTGCTTCCACCAGCCCTCCAACTAAGAGGGTTCAAACTGGTACGGACTTAACATGTGGTTCGGATTTAGCCGGCTCGTTGGACATTCCTGACGACAGGCTTTCTGACGTGTCAACACAAGGTGACATGGATGCTCTGTGTAAATTTTTTGTAGATCAACCGTCGGCGGCTGCCGTTCTCACTGAACGGCGAGTAGGGAAGCAGCCTGAGAAGGCGACTGAGAAGGCGGCTGAGAAGGCTGGTGACCAAAACGTCGTCGTGGACTCCTCACCCCAGAAGTTTACTCCCACCGAGCTCGTGGCGGAGGGCGAGAGAATATATAAGAGGCTGGGGAGATGGAGTCGTCTAGCCGCCTCCCTTATTATGGAGCAAGAAAAGGCCACGGCCCAATCTGGGCCGCTGATTACAAGGCTCCAACTTGATCTCTCCGCTGCAAAGGGGGAAGCCGGGAAGGCTAAGCTGGATCTTCATGCTGCTGTGAGGCGTGCGGAGGAGGCCGAGAAGTCGCGAGGGCTGAGAGGGCCAAAGTTGAGGATGCTGATGGCGCCACGGCCAAGATGATGGAGGAGCGGAATAGGTATAAAGGCGCCTACGACGCTGTGGTTGCCAAGAGGGACGAGTGGGAGAATCGGTTCCACAAGCAGGCGGAGGTGCTCAGTGATGTGCAGGCTATCCTTGCTCAAAAAGAGAAGGATATTGAAATGCTCCAAGATGATCTCCTCCCTAAAATGTGCGTCCAATTCCGGGACCAGGCCGAGGAGGCGGCCAGGGAGGCAATTAGAAGGTCTGTCCCCGACGGCTCCTTCCCGTGGGATAAATATGACCAGTTCATGGATGAGATTGCTGAGGCTGCGGAGGCAGCGGCTGCTGAGAAGGCGGGGGCGGCGAAGGCGCTCGCACACCGAGGCCAAGGAGTTGCTCGGAGATGGTCGGCCTTCCTCAAAGCCGCCACCGAAGATGATCTTTGTTCCCTACCGATGGAGGGCAACGACAGCATAGGGAGACGGGCGGTCGTCACCGGACTCACCGGCGTCTCGGATAGCTTCACTGTTCGGGGGCCAATTATTGAGCCTTCTCTCCCTGCCATCCTTTTGGCGCTTCAAATCCCAAGTCTGTAATCTTTTGCTTTTTTGTTTTTTCGCTTTTTGTAAAACTTTGGTAGGTAGAGTTTAGGCTACCCTTATGGGGACGGCCGTCGTTTGTACTCTCCTTGCAATCACCTGTAATAAAGTTATCTTGCTTAGGCCTTTGGCTTGGCCGGGGCTTCGATCACAGTTCTTCGTTTGTCTTTTCACGTTACTGATTGAGTGCGTTCGTTTTTACACTCGGCATGACCGAGGTAGTTTGAATGCACGTCTCAACTGTGTTCAACGTCTTTAGCGTTCGTAACTGTGTAGGCATATTGACCGCTAGATTGGCGTCTCAATTGCGCTGAGTATACGTTTCTCTTTTAGCGTATCGGCCGTCGTGTTCCCCGTCGCTCTCGGTTTTGGCCGAGGTAATCGGGGTTGCGGCTTCGATAGCGTTCGCAACTGTGTAGGCATATTGACCGCTAGATTGGCGTCTCAATTGCGCTGAGTATACGTTTCTTTTTTAGCGTATCGGCCGTCGTGTTCCCCGTCGCTCTCGGTTTTGGCCGAGGTAATCGGGGTTGCGGCTTCGATAAGCGTTCGCAGAATCGTGTAGGCATATTGACCGCTAGATTGGCGTCTCAATTGCGCTGAGTATACGTTTCTTTTTTAGCGTATCGGCCGTCGTGTTCCCCGTCGCTCTCGGTTTTGGCCGAGGTAATCGGGGTTGCGGCTTCGATAGCGTTCGCAACTGTGTAGGCATATTGACCGCTAGATTGGCGTCTCAATTGCGCTGAGTATACGTTTCTCTTTTAGCGTATCGGCCGTCGTGTTCCCCGTCGCTCTCGGTTTTGGCCGAGGTAATCGGGGTTGCGGCTTCGATAGCGTTTCTTCTCTCGTCTGGTGGCAAATTTCGGAGGGGACAGACACTTTGATGGAGAACCTGGGCGTTTCATTCATGTGTTATGATTGTGCGCTGGGGTGTCCACAATGGGTTTGGATACCTCCGCCGCTATACAAAGTATTTTCTTAAGTTGTCGGTGTTCCAATGGCTCATCAAGGGCACACCTCCCATGTCTGTCAGCCGGTATGTACCCGGCCTCATCTCCTCAACCACTCTGTAGGGACCTTCCCAGTTGGCCGTCAGTTTACCATGAATATTTCCTTTGTTGGTGGCAGCCGACTTCCTTAGGACTAGGTCTCCTATTTTTAAGTCCCTTTTGTGGACTCTTCGGTTGTAGGCTCTCTTCATCCGGTTCTGATATACGGCCAAGTTCAGGCGTGCCGTGTCTCGGCTTTCTTCGACCAGGTCCAGGGAAGCTCTTAGGCCCTCCTCGTTTTCAACTGGGTCAAAGGTGGTCGTTCTGAATGTCGGCACCGTCGCTTCGATCGCGGGATCGCCGGAGCCGTAGACTAGGTGGAAGGGGGTGTATCCCGTTGCTTCTTTCTCTGTGGTTCGAAGGGACCACAAGACGCCGGGTAGTTCATCGGCCCACCTTCCCTTAAGGTCTTCAACTGTCTTCTTCAAGCCGTTGAGGATGGTTTTGTTGGCTGCCTCCGCCTGCCCGTTACTCTGCGGATGGCAGACGGAGGAATATGCAAACTTGATGCCCAACTCCTCTAACCAGTTCATTATCAGGTCGCTCCAAAATTCTCGGCCGTGGTCAAATACCATAACTTGGGGCAATCCGAAGCGGGTTATAACGTTTTCCCATTACCTTTTCGACGCCGCCGTGGTCTTTCTTTGGCATCATGCTACGGCCTCAACCCACTTGGTGAAGTAGTCAACGGCAACGATTAAGAATTTCCTTCCTCCGGAGGCTGTTGGGAATGGCCCTAGCATGTCCATCCCCCATTGCGCGAAGGGAAGGGGACTAAGCACCGGTTGTAGGTCTCTGGAGGGAGCGTGTATCACCGGGGCGTGCATCTGACAGTTCGTGCATTTCTTGGTCTTCGTTCGGAATCTTGAAGCATGGTGGGGCGAAGTAGCCAGCTCGGAGAGCTTTGTGGGCTAGTGTTCTTGCCCCCATGTGATGTCCCGAGATGCCTTCGTGAATTTCTGTCAAGACGCTCGATTCTGCGTCGGCCGGACCGACACACTTCAAGAGTGGTCTTATTACGGATCTTCTGTACGGTTCCCCTTCGAATACCAGTGTACGGCGGCGATCCTTTTATTTTGTCCGAGGGATTGCGGCCCTCCGGTAATTCGCCTGTAAGCTTGTATCTCATTATCGGAGTCATCCACGTTGTCTCGGTCTCTATGTTACCCACCATGCCGACGGTCTCAGTGATGCTTTTCGCATTCTCGATATCTACCAAAGACGGTTCGGTGACATTCTTGATGGTTGAGTGGCCAGCTTAGAGAGAGCGTCGGCCGGTTGTTCTCGGATCCGGGAACGCCTTTGGATTCGGAAGGATTTCAATTTTGCTACGTCGGCTTTTACCCTCTCCAGGTACCTTACCATTCCGTCGTCCCGAGCTTCATACTCCCCCCTGATTTGGTTGGTAACCAATAGCGAGTCAGTTTTCAACACAATGTGTTCGCTCCGTGACCCTAGCTAGCTCGACTCGGTTATCACCGCCTCGTATTCGGACTCATTGTTCGAGGCCGAGAAGGTGAATTTCAAGGCGTACTCAAACTCGTCCCCGTTTGGGCTGATGATAAGGATGCCGGCTCCTGAGCTATTCGTCGTGGAGGAGCCGTCGGTGTAGACCTCCCATATGCCTGGGTTTGGCTCTTCCCGATACGTGCATTCGGCCGGGGAAATGCAAGCGCTTGCCCCTTTATCGAAGGCCTTGGTTTGTACTGAATGCCGAAGCCAGAGAGTTCTACTGCCCATTTGATGAGCCTGCCGGATTGCTCGAATTTTTCCAAAGCTTTCTCCAACGGCTGATCGGTTAGGACCGTCACTGGGTGTGCATCGAAGTAGGGTTTTAACTTTCTTGTGGCAACGACAACGGCGAAGGCTGCTTTCTCAATTAGTGGGTAATTTCTCTCGGCGGGCAACAGTGTATGGCTGACGAAGTAGATTGGGTGTTGCTGTTTGTCTTCTTCCCTGATGATCACGGCGCTGACCGTGGCCGAGGTAACCGCTATGTATAGGTATAGCGTCTCCCCCAGTATCGGCCTGGACAGAGTTGGGAGAGTCTGAAGATGAGCTTTCAGTTGCTTGAAAGCCGTGCTTTGTTCCTCCCCCCAGCTGAAGTCTTTGTTTCCTTTCAACACTTTGAAGAATGGGGTGCTCTTGTCGGCTGACCGAGAGACGAAACGGGCGAGAGCCGCCATTCTCCCGGTCAGCATCATAACCTCTTTTCGATTCCTTGGTTCCGGTAGGTCTAGGATTGCTCGGACCTTGTCTGGATTGGCATCTATGCCCCTGGCACTGACAAGCACGCCTAGGAATTTACCTGCCCGGACACCGAAGTTGCATTTCATCGGGTTGAGCTTCATCTTGTATTTTCTTAGTGAACAAAATGTCTCGTGTAAATCGGCCAGATGCTCGCTGTCGGACTTGCTTTTTACAATAGCATCGTCGACGTAAGCCTCAATGTTTCGCCCTTTTTGGTTTTGGAACACTTTGTCCACCAGCCTTGTGTACGTTGCTCCGGCGTTCTTCAAACCAAACGGCATCATTTTGTACATGTATGTGCCGTTGGCGGTGATAAATGCACATTTAGGCATGTCTTCTTCGGCCATAAACACTTGGTGATATCCCGAGAAGGCGTCCAGCAGGCTCAGCATGGTGTAGCCCGCCGTGGCGTCGATCAAACTATCTATTCGAGGCAAGGGATAGCAATCTTTGGGGCATGCTTTATTAAGGTTGGTAAAGTCTACGCACATTCTCCATGCCCCCGATGATTTCTTCACCATTACAACATTGGCTAACCATTCAGGGTAAGTGCAAGGCATGATAAAACCCGCCGCTAGTAATTTGTCTACTTCGGCTTTGATGGCCTCGTCCTTCTCGGCGGAGGAGTTCCTCATTCTCTGCTTGACTGGGCGAGCGGTGGTGAGTACGTTCAGCTTGTGAACAATCACCTCCCGACTCACGCCCGGCATCTCGGCTGCTGAGTATGCGAAAACATCTTTACGCTTCCTCAGCAGATGTAGGAGGTCGGCTCTGAATTTTGGCTCTAGGTTGACACCGATGGTTACGGTGCGACCCGGGTCAATCTCTACCTCCTCGGTCTCTGCTCCTTCGACCATGCCGATGGTCCGACCGTTTCCGGATCTGGGGGTGTACTGTATCCGGAAGGTTTTTAGTTCTGAAGCGACAGCCCTCACCCTCACTAGATACCTTATCGTCTCGTAGTCCTGGGCTTCGCACTCCCCTTTGATCTGGTTGGCCGCTAGGAGTGAGTCTGTCGTCACCATGATACGCTCTGCTCCGGCAGCTTTAGCTAGTTCAACTCCGGTTATTACCGCCTCGTATTTGGATTCATTGTTTGAGGCCAGTGAGGTAAGCTTTAAGGCGTGCTCAAACACATCTCCGTTTGGGATGATAATAACGATGTCGGCCTTCGAGCTATTCGTCGTGGAGGGGCCGTTAGCGTGAACCTCCCATAGATCGGGATCTTCCTCGTTCTTCGAGATGAGCTTCTGCGCCTCTCCCCGGTCCGAGACATATATCAGTGTCAGGGCCCTGATGGATACCACAGCGTCGATCTCGCTCAAAGTGACCCGGCCTACGAGGACGTTGTGGGCGGACATGCCGTCGATGACTATGAATTCAGACATAACACTCTTGGCTGTATTCCCCTCGCCAAACTTCACCGGCAATCTAACCGACCCCAGGGGTACCAGGCCGTCCCCAGAAAAGCTGTACAATGGGTCGGTGCAGGGGTTCAGATCTTCGATCCTCAGTCCGAGGCCGAGAAAGCATTCTCTTTACATAACGTTTGTGTAGGCGCCTGTGTCAATCAGGCATCGCTTCACCAAGTGGTTGGCTATGTCCAGGTGGACTGTAAGTGGGTTGCTATGAAAAGCGACGACTCCATCGTAGTCCTCTTGTCCAATGGTCATGTCTGGGATGCTGGGAGCGGGGGTTGCTGTGTTGGGCACAAAGTTGATGGCCGGATGAGGCTCATCCTGGGGCCGTTTGTGCTCATGAGCGAACCCACTGCTCTCGTTGTCCTTGATGACGACATTGACTACTCCTAACCGCCCAGCGGTGGACTTGCTGTTCGATCCGCCGGCGTTTGGTTTTTGGCCTTTGGCTACATATTTGCCGAGGCTCCCCTTTCGGATCAGTTCCTCAATGGCATCCTTCAAGTGTCGGCAATCGTTGGTCAGGTGTCCAGTGTGGCCGTGGTACTCGCAGTACTGGCTCGTGTCACCGTCACTCCTCGGCCTAGGGGGTCTTTCCCATTTCTGGCCCTCGTTCTTGCTCAAAGCGAAAACCTCGGCGGCCGATGCGACCAGGGGGGTGCGATCTTCGTACCGTTTTTTGTAGTACGTTCCCGAGCTCCCCCCGGTATCCGCCGGGCTTTGCTTCCAGGCAGGCTTGTCCGACCGCGACCTATCATTCTTACGGCGTCTTTCGTCGGACCGTGACCTGTTGTTGCCACGGCGTCTTTCCCCCGGGCTGTTCTCCCGGCGGCTCTTTTCCCCTGAGTGCTCGGCTTCGCTGGGGCCTACCCAGGCCTTGTGATAGTCTTCTACCTTGATGGCTTGTTCGGCCAACTGCCTGGCGGCGTCCATGCTCAGGCCTCCGCACTTGATGAGCTCATTTTTTAAATCTCCCCTCGGGAGGCCCTTCATCAGCGCGAAAGCCGCCAGCTCGGGATTAATTTCTCGAATCTGCTGGACCTTTTCATCAAACCTCTTCACATAGTTCCGGAGAGACTCGCCCCCTCTCTCGATAGTCGGGAGGTCGATGTCTCTACGGCCCTTCTCTTATTGCAGAGTCTTGGGCTAGGAAAGCGCCCTTTGGTCGGCGTAATAGTACACCGAGCCATCGGGAAGCCCTTTGTACCGCTCCGAGCCATCCCATGCAAAGTTGTTGGGAAAATTCGGCACTGAGACCTCATCGGGCTGCTCCCATACCGACATGTAAGACTCGAAAGCCTCGGCGTGGTCGATCGGATCACCATCTCCCTTGTATGACAGAGGTGGCAGCTTGAGTTTATTCGGCACCGGGACTTCTAGAACGTAGGCGTTGAGGGGCTGCCTAACCACGTGTCGAACGATACGCGGCGATCGGCTCCTTGCGTCCCTAACCTGGCTCCTCCCCCCGTAGCGGGAGGGGCTCCTTCTTCGACTCGGACTTCTTCTCCAACTCGCCGAGTCGGACTCCTCGGCTCCTTCGGGGTGAGCCTCGTTCGTGCGGCGGGGACGCTGTCCTCCCACGAGTGCGGGAAGGACTTAGGTCTACCGCGCCCACTTTGGGCTCCCCCGGCGACTTGGCTGGGTCAGCTTCTCCTAGTGCTCCGTTCAAGTTTCTCGGAGTCACATTTTGGGCCCTGGTCTCCCGGACAGTTTCCGCCGCTCTTGTCGGCGTGACAGTGTGAGCAGGCGTATTACTAATTAGGTCTAGGAGCATTTTCAGCTTTGCTACGTCAACCACATGTCCCATGATGGTGACTGGTTTATCGGGCAATGCGGCGTGTCGGGTATTGATGGCATCCCGAACTCCGGTTGGATTACACCGTAGGTGGAGGGTCGTATGACTTTAATTGTTGAAAGTATCATCTTGGTAAAATGCAGTTTCGTCGGTTACGACTGCATCTTGTTGTTTCGACATTTTCTTAGCTTTTTTGGGTGGGTTTTTGTTGGGTTTTTTTTTTTGTTTGGGAATGAATGTGACTAGCTTCTAGTGTCTTTCCCACAGACGGCGCCAATTGTTCCGGGTGTAATTCCAGAGCAAGTATCGTTACCACCCGTGGCTTGTAGAATGATGTCTTGGGTTGAACCCTTCTTGCTTCTATCGTCTCCCTCGGCCTCTCCTGCAACAATGAACGAACTGAGGGCTTGGCTTTGTGCCAAGCGTACTCACTCCGACGCCCAAGTCAGTAAACTTAAAGGATTAAGCTGTGATACTTGGCTAGATGTGTATTGTAGAGAGATAAGGGAGATATTACCAGATGAATAGTGTATTAGGTTAAGTTGTGGGATCCTCTCCTCAAAGAAGGTTGAGGAGTATTTATAGGCTTTCACCTTTTGTCATGTAGTGGCCAAGTGGCCAAGTGGCTATCAGGTGGAAAGACCGTTCTACCCTCGGCCGATGGACCTATGGCAGGCCGGCCGAGGGTCTTGGATGTGAGTACGCGGATATGTGTCCCGGCTGGCGGGTTGCCATGCCGAGACCCTGGCTAGCAGGCCGATGGGCTGCATCGGCTAGGCAGTCTAAGTCGTTGACTTGCTGTGGATATCTTTGACCTTGCTCAGTGTGTTGACTTGGTCAGCGGTGCAGAATATGCCCCATCACTCATTTATATTCAAGGATGCAACTTTGTTTGATTTAGGCTCTTAAGTAAATATCAATATTGAAACTCTTATTTATATGTAGGTCATAGACTAGCCAAATCTCTTGTTAAGATTTTTCTTTAGTCATTTTCTATCAGAAACTTTCTTTTGGTCTCCTCGTGTAGTTATCTAAAGAACATATTCTTTTGATTACTTCATTTGGTCTCTTTTGTCATGTAGATCTCATCTATTCAAGACCATAGATCTCATCTATTCATGTATACTATCTATTTAGGTATACAAATCATTCTTTGTTTCGTAGATCTCATTTACTCAAGCATACAAATTATTCTTTGTATTCTTTGTGTCTTCTTCATTTTACTCCCACTCTATCTTTAGAATAAATACACTAAATATTCAAAGATAGCTTATGAGACACAAATAATGATTTTGAAGTAGAAGGAGGACTATCTCATAGATTGACTAATAGATTTTAGATTTGATTAGTGTACTTGGTAATTGACATTCCTTTAGAAGAGTTCATCAACTCAACATCACTTTATAATTGATCATACACAAGCCTTAAGCTTATGGACATATAATGAATCCCATCATTATAGTTGTCTATTTGATCACTTTAAGTAGATGATCATATGTTTCTATGTACAAGCATATAAAGACGAATTTTTAGAACAAACAAATACGATAAAAGGGGTGACTTGGGTTGCAAGCGAAGTCACCATAATCCAAAATACAACCATTGTTTATAAAGGATTAACTATTTCCATGTCGAACACGGAAATCAAAATAGTTCTAAAATTCATAACATTAAAATAAAGACAATAATAAAAGTCAAGCTTCATTGGTAGCTACTCCTAGCTCCTTCATGATTTCTCAAGCTTGCTTCTCTTTTCCTTTGTCTTTGCTTGGAAGAGGCCCTATTTACAATAAAAAGGGGATACATTATCACAACTTTATATCAAAATACCATAGTTGAATTAGAAACATAAAACAAAGGATAGTCATTTACCTACTGGAGTGATCTTTCCAGCTTTGATGTCACCAAGATACTTGGAACAATTCCTCTTCCAATGTCCAACACCATTACAATAATGGCATTTATCAAGAGGACCCTTCTTGGTTTTGGAAGTGCTAGCTTCAAAAGTCTTAGCCTTGGTGGACATGGGAGCTTACCTCTTACCCTTTTTCCCATTCTTTTTGAACTTCCCCTTGCTCTTAGTGCTTATATTAAGCACATCCTTAGGTGGGTTAACATTTAGCCCCATGTCTCTTTTGGCTTACACAAGTAACTTGTGTAACTCTTCAAGAGACACGTCCTTGTCTTGTATATTGAAATTCACCCGGAATTGTACATATGCCTTGACTTTGGATAAGGAGTGAAGAATCCTATCAATAATGAGTTCCTTGGGGATTTCAACCATTTGAAGTTTCAATGTCTCGACTAGCTCCAACAATTTGAGCACGTGAGGGCTAACCTTTTGGCCCTCCTTGAAATCAAGATCAAAGAATACCGAGGCCGCCTCATATTGGACAATCCTCGGTGCTTGTGAGAACATTGTCACAAGTTTGGAATAGATTTCATAAGCGCTGCCCATTTTAAAGGCTCTCCTTTGAAGATCCGCCTCCATAGCAAAAATCAACACATTTTTCATAGCGGCGGACTCTTTGTGGTAAGCCTCATATGTTTCCCTAGTAGCGGCACTCGACCTAGCATTAGGTTCGGGTGGAGAGGCCTCAATGAGGTAACGAAGCTTGTCGTCACCTTGGGCGGCTAATTTGAGTTGGGCATCCCAATCGAAGAAATTTGACCCATTCTTTTCAAGTTTACAACGATCCATGAAGGATCGGAGCCAAGAAACATTAGTGAGAGTGGTTGTTATGAGAAATAAAAGTAGTCTACAAAACAAAAATAGAAGGAATAAAACACTTGTCGTTTTCAAAATAATAATACTCGTAAATATTAATTTAAAAAAGTTTTATTGCATTTATCTAGTGACCTCTACCCAACTTGATAAATGATTCCAAGATCCAAATTCATATTAACTTGGGCACGGTGTGGCCGATTCATCCCTTATCAATATAACTCGGTGGATTAACTCTTTAATCGATTCTACTTTTAGAACTCTTGGTCGATAAAATTACATTAATATTTATCTTTAGCCCAAAACACATCCGGCAATGGTCGAGAATACTTTTGTTGAGTTCAACCCAAATTTAGAATAAATGTGTCCAAGATCCAAATCCACATTAACTTGGGCACGGTGTAGCCGGTTCATCCCTTATCAACATGAATTCGGTGGATAGACATTTATCACCCACTTCCCCTACGTAACAAGGTTTGTACCCCGGTGTGGCCGAGCACACTCCCTCACGAAATAGGTTTTCATGGTTTCTACTTTTTGGTAAGGCTAAGTCTCAATTGTTTATTTTAGTGAGAGGTCATGTCAATTTATTATCTATCACATTTTAAGTGAACAAAAGCGGTGAACTACGATAATTGTAATTGACACGGTCGATAAACTCGATTAAACAAAAATATAATGCATGTTTAGTTATGGCGATTTAGCGATGCATGCAAACAACCTAAGGCTCATGATACCGCTTGTAAGAATTCATTAATCTCATTAATTTACATATTCATATATGAATTTATTTATTTAGTCATAAAATAAATGGAAGATCTTATGCATGCAAACTAAAACAAGATAAAAGAAGAAATCGTCAATATTACATTGAGGTTTCGGATATTAGGGCACCAACAAGATCTCCTTCTTGCTAGTTCTTGAGCTTTCTTAATAATAGATGAACAAAAGGTCCAAAATAAAACCTCTCCTAAATGTAAATATCCAAGGAAAACCCCTAATAACTAATATTATTTTGTACTAGAAATAATACAAGTCTTACTTAAAATTGGACACAAAATAAATTTTGTTCTCTCTTGTATTTTTCGGCCAAGAGAGGAATGATTTAGAGAGTTTTTTATTTCTCTAAGTTTCACAATTGTAGAGAGAATAATAAATTTCTTACACTAGAATCTGTTTTGTGAAGTAGTGAATAAAAATTAGAGGAAAAACCCTCTATATTTCTCTTTTGAAAACCGGTGGGGAGGGAGAGGTGAGCCAATGCATAGTGCTCATTTTCTTCCCAAGAAAATAGACTTGCATGGCTACAAATAGGTATGTAATCATTTTGTTTTCCACTTAAAATAATTAACACAATTTAAACCTTATACTCCCTCTTATTTTCGGCACATATGACATAAAATGGAAGGTCCATTTTATTTTGTCATTTGTCAATTGTAACATATGTGACATGTTACTTGACTTATGAAATTGTAATGTATTTTTAACATGTTAAAAATCAACATACTTATAAAATATGTCATTTATAAAATCGATTCGTAATTACTTGTACCAAAACGGTTTATCAAACTATAAATTATAACGTCTTGTATTTATAATAAATTATTCATTCAATTTCAATTTCAAATTGTTTCGTAAACAATAATTTTATCTAAGTAATAAAACAATTCGATTACTTAGACCGTATCCAATTTAATCGAATTATAATAAGACACGTTAATCTCACTCACAAATCATCCGTCAATTTTAAGCAATTTAATCAACTCGTATCGGCATACGATTAATTAAATAATCAATTAAGGGTATTTCCCTATAGGTATGACCTAAGGGGATCAACTGATCACCACCGTCGCACGACAGTAATGTCAAACTCTAGTCAGCCAATCATTACCGATATGTGTGGACCAGTTGACTGTAAAATATTACATCCCACATGTATTCTTAAAATGAGATTTAAACATGTGATCATCATGATCGACAGTTGTGATCGCATTATTGTCGGAGGACACATATTCCAACAATCGGCTCATTACATTATTCGTCGTTTTCCAAGTTGATTCGTATCGCTTGGTTGAGTCGTATTCTTATGATAATGCCTTTGTGCTATATCGTATTGCTTGACTTATCTTTACGCCTCTTTCGGACTGTCCTGCCGATTGTGGGTTTAGCTCATATTTTCCTCCTCTTTCGGACTGTCCTGCCGATTGTGGGTTCTCGATTTCCGATCTGTCTTCGAGTCTTGGATGTGGACTGTTCTGCCGCATGTCGAATCGGGAATTGTACTGTCCTGAGAATCTGACCAGATTTAGACTAGGACTGAGTCTTGGGAGTACCATTGTCGTCCTACCAGGGGAATTATATTTTGATAAATGAGTAGTAAAGGTCTTGCTTGGTTATAGATATTGGTACTTGTCTTTCAAGGCAAGAGTTATGCCTTGTGTTGTTTGTCTTGGTCTTATCGGATACTAGGGGTGAGCTATAAGCCCTCTAGTTGCGATATGATCGTCGGGATTGATGTACCCATCCGTTCTTATGGTGAGATGCAAGCCATAAGTATGAATGTAACATTAGTAGCCACTTCCCGTGCAATGCTTGCTAAGTAGTTTTCCAAATAATGGCTACAGTTTCTATTCCTGTAACTTGCATTGATTGATCCCTTACTTAACTGCTTCATATGATTCGGGTTCTTATCTCATATCTATGTTGTATTTCCTTGAAATACGTGCTTCTGTATAAATGACTGTATTCTTGTCTTTCATATCATTTAATTGTCTCACATGAATAGTTGAATCGTTATTATGCTAATGATAATCTATCTTGTTCCATCTCATTTAATTACCATGTTTAAATATAAACTTGACATTCATATCTTTTGTAAGTATCTTACATGCCTTAACTATTTTAGTTCTTTGTTATGTTCATTTTGACATTTTGTGGCTGGGAGAACCTTGAGTTACTCCCCACTGACTGTGGCATTCATGTTTACATGAATGACAGGTATTAGTTGGTGCATCTATGGGGTGAAGACATGTGTGAGCTAGCGAGCACTTTGGCCTTGTAGTCGGTTTATTAGGATTCCTTAGACTCGCCTTTTATTGTATTGTCAGTCGAGGGATATATTTTCCCTCACCTTTGACTATTACGTTTGTATAATTTAATCTTTATTTCCGCATTCTTTATTAGTATTTTAGATTTTTATGAACCCGCGCTTTAAATTTTTAAATTTCAAAATCTCCAAATTTCCGCTTGAATTTTATATGTTATATTTTCCGCTTTATCGCGGGGGTTCACAGTTTATGTACTGATCTTAATGTTTCCTCTTTCTATTTATGTTTGTCTTGATATGTTTGTCTTAAAAATGATTGAAGCATTCTTATGTTGAGGGGGAACTTTTTTAAAGGGACTTGCCATCATCAAAGGGGAAATTTGTTCACTTATTATCTTGATGATGACAAGTCTTTCATCTTTACATTCCCTCTTAACTCATGAGATTTTCTAGATGTGTCATGACAGGTACATAAGGCGGTCACCCGTGTTTGGAAGACGGTTGAAGCAGTGTATCAAGTCTTGGATGAGTGTCTAGTAAAGAGTAAGAGTGTAAAACCTGTGTTTACTCATTTAGATCGGTCTAATAAATCAAGACTTATTATATTTGACAAAGGGATTTCAAAATATAATTTTGGTATATGTTTTTAACCAAAGATATTTTGTTGGAAACTTCCTCTTGTGGTACTAAATAATATCTTCTACTTAATTGAGGAGTTTGTGTTTAATAGGCTTCTAATATCACGTAGAAAGCAGTCAAAAGATTTGATTTAAGTGATATTTGTTACCTAACAAAAAGCGATTTGATTTGGTCAAATATTTGGAGAATTATATCCTGTTGCCTAACTTATTGAAAATATTTTCGTATCAAATCTCTTGTATAAAATGCAAAGCTTTGACCATCAGTTGTTTTACCGAAAAATACAAAGATCCTTGATAGTCTTGCACTTTAAGAAATCATCTTTGGTCAACCGTGTTTTCAAGCTTACTTTTGCAAATCGTTTTCAAGCCTTAATCTTGTTTTTGCAAAATCATTTTAAGTCGTGTTTTAAGATCGTTCTTGAGTACACAAGTTCTTATATTCATAAGGATATTTTGTTCTCCTTCGTTCCGATTGTTGAACCATATAAGGAGACAAATTGTGTTGTAATCTTCTTTTTGTGAGAGAGTGCTTTTGGGGTACGGGTTGTACTCAAGTCGCACGATTGGGGTTGATCGTGGGGGGTTTTCTTTGTAATCGAGTTTGGTTATAAAGAAAATATTAATAAGAGAGAGGGTGGACGTAGACATTTAGAGAGTAGGTCGAACCACGTTAAAAATCTTGTGTCTCGTATCTTTTCTCTTTATTTGTTTTATTTCTTGCTTATTAATAGAGTTCTTGTTTCATGCATACGACCAAAACAGCACAATACAATTCATATTGTTTGAACAGTCATCGAGACTGTTTAATTCTCCTGTATATTGCTTTAGTATCGAACAAGAAATCTATTTTCGCTTTAAAAGTCTACAAATTTTAAAAAGGGTACTTAATTCACCCCCTCCCTCTCTTAAGTACCGGATCGATAAACTCAACAATATATACAACAAAATTCGAGCTCATGCCCGAAAGCAAAACAAAATGTACAAAAATACAAGTCTAGCCGAGACGGTCAGCCAGACAACCTCTCAACTCTGCCACCGTCGCCTCAAGAATGGCAATGTCAGCATCTCGAACCTCCAGATCCCTCGACAGGCGGGCCATCTCCTCGTGTGACTCGTCCAACTCACGCTCCAGCTAAAGCTCCCTCTGAAAGGAAAAGAAATCTGATAAATACAAGCACTACGAAAAGTATTTCAAATATTCATGCATATCAAAAGAAAGAAAGGGAGGTTCATACCTGCCGACTCGGGCCATACAAAAGAGCCTCCACAGCCATTGCTCGCAGCCAGTGGCCATCCTCCACAGCTTTGCGTGCCTCGACGGTGCCACATGTGTTTCAATAATTAAGCCAGGATTAAAACCGTGTTCTTACGCGATCATTTCAAAAGAAAAAACACAACCTAAACTGGGGTCTTACCCTCCTCACGACGTGTTTCCACTCGTCGACCCAGCCTTTGTCACCGCCTTAGTAAAAGACGGAATCTCCATCAGCACCGTTATACCAGCTGGCCTGGGGTACTCAAGTGTCTCGGGAAAAGCAGGGGGCTCGATGCCCGCCACCTAGATCTCCTGCCAAGTTAAATTTATCATTTCCAAGTTGTATTCGAATACGTCATTTCAAATAGCTAAAAAGAAGGTATACTTACCACGATCGGCCAGTACGGTAGGCTCCTCCTCACAAACTCCGAGTACTCGAGCTCAGGAATGAAAAGAGCGTCGCCGCTCACTCCTGTGAGGTTAGCCATCCTCTCAGCCTCTGAAGCCTCCCTAAATATCGTTCGTGGTGGATCGATGGGAACCACAAAAGCATCACGGACGCACTGTCGAGCCAACCGCTTACCCAGGTACCACACAGATCTCATAGGCGTCACTAGAAGCAGCCTACTCGAACTCCTAGGTCTGAGAACGTCAGCTACAAAGGCTGGAACGCCAGCATAGTCCTCCCAAGGTCTTGGCACCCACTGAAAGGGATACCAGGGGTCATTCCAATGATCACTATCATTTCAAAGAAAGGCGAATAAAGATCGAGAGTAAGACAAAATACTTACACCGTCAAGTTGCACAACATTGACACCCCTCCCGCAGGTGTCATAAGAATACCCTGGCTCTTCTGCCTGCACATGATCCAGTCTCTAACTACAGGACAATCTCTCGTCACATCTACGGCCTTCTTGGGAGCAAAGCCGGGGAAGTACGAGTATACCCATGCCTGTAAAGCATAAACAATTACAATAATCCTTTATTCAAAACTTCATTCTTCCAAATTTATATTTAAATTCAAAACGATATATCAAGTCAAAACAATCCATCGTTTATATTTTTTATTCCATTTTTCGATTCAAATTCAATTCAAAATTCAAAATTCAATTTCCAATTCAAATCAAAAATTAGTAATTTAATTCAAATTTCCAAATTCAATTCAAAATTTCAAATCAAATTCAAAAATTTAAATTCAATTCAAAAATTTCAAATCAATTCAAATTCAAGTCAAAAGTTTCGACTTCAACTCGAATTCAATCCAAAATTTCAAATCAATTCAAGTTCAAAAAAAAAATCAAACACAATTCAAGTCAAATTCTATTCAAGTCAAATTCCAGATTCGTCTCAATTCGAGTCAAAATTCATTTCAAATCAATTCAAAATGATCTCTCCCTTTCATGCTTCTAAATGATCTTTCATTAATGAGCATTTTTATCATTTCTAAAAAAATCAAAAGAAAAGTAAAGGAAGGTTCATACCTCTAAAATGAGACTTGGACCAACAATGTGTCCTCGACAATACTGCGATCATATGTTTAAATCCCATAATAAGAATACGTAAGGGATGATTCAATTATATAGTCAACTTATCAACATTAATCTGTAATGATTGGCTAACTAGAGTTTGACATTACTGTCGTTTAACGGCGGTGATCAGTTGATCCCTTAAGGTCACACCTATAGGACAATTCCCTTAATAGATAAGTTAATTAATTGTATAATGATACAAGTTAATTAATTCCTTAAAAATTGAACAATTTATATTTGTGAGTGAGAATTTATATCTTATTGTAATTTAATTCATTTTAGTAATTAATATGTTATATTACTAACAGTTATTTAATGTTTGTGAAACAGTTAAGATAAGAATGAATGGTTAATTATAATTACAAAATATTGTGGATTATGTTAACATGACCCATTTTATTTACATGTAATTATGAATTACTAGTTAATTTATTGTATGTGATTTATTTTTATATAATGATATTTAATAAGTTAAATATGCATTAAAATGACATATGATCCATTATATGTCACATGTCACACAATAATACCATTGACAAAATTAACAAAATAAAATGGATTCCATTTTATGTGCGTGGACCGGTTTTTAAGGGTTTAAAAGGGTGAATTGTGTTTATTAATTTGATTATGGCTAACACAATCATAACCCTAATATCCTAGCCTTCACTCTAAACATTTTGATAAGAGAAAAAAGAAAAAGGGGAAAGCCATGCATTGGCTCACCAACCCCCATCTACCCGGCCACCCATAAGAAGAACATGGGGGTTGTTTTCTTATTTTTCCAAGACATGCACATTATTCATTCTACTCTCTCTTCTTATCTTCTTCTCTCTAAAACAAGTTTTAGATCAAAAAAATTATTCAAAATATAATATCCTAATTAGATTACTAAAGTAGTAATAGAAATAGTATTAGATTTATTTTAAGGTATCTATTTAATATATCTAGTTAATATATTATTTAGATTTAAGGGTTATTGTTTTGGGTGCAACTATGAGGAGACATTCTACTTTGAATGTTTGAAGATTTTGGAAGATCGTCCAAAATGGTAATAGCTCAAGATATAGTTTTAGAAGGACTCCAAAACTAGTGCCGTTAAATTCGTCCATATGATGTAAGAAATATAATTTCTCCCTTTTGTTCATTTTGTTATGCATGCACTAGATACACAAGGTTTATATTAACAAGTTAATTAAAATCTCCATTAGAAGATTCTAATAAGGGTATATGAATCTGACAATTGGCATCAAGAGCTTTGGTGTTCCATGGATAATCGGTTTGGTTTTTCCGAGTTAAATGTAACTTAATTATAACTAGATAATTTGTGATTTATAAGGATAAAGCCACTAAATTTTTTGCATTGTAATATATTCTAGTTCTAAAATATTTTTTGGTCATTTTGATTATTTATGGATGATTATTGCTTAGTTTAATGATTTTTAGTGAAATAATTACATTTTATTGAGTAAAATGAACTTTTATTTACTAAAAATAGTTAAACTTCACTACTGGCCGTAATTTTTTAGTATGACCTCACATGCATATTTTGCATATTGTATGTAAAATTTTGGATCATTGTGATTAGTGTTGCATGTTTTATGATTTTTATGTGACAAAAATGCTATAAATGGAGGTTAAATGACTAAAAATAGTTAAACTTCGAAACAGGCCATGAAAATTTTATATGATGTCGCATGCATATTTTGCAGATTGTATGTAAAATTTGAGATAAATGTAATTTTTTATACATGATTTATAATTTTAATGGTTAAAATGATATAAATAGTGACTATTTTTAGCAAAAATAGCTAAAATGAATTTTATGACATGATATTTCTTCCTAATATTGTATATATAATATGAACATCAGATCTAAAGTTGCATGATTAATTTTAATCGATCTGGTATGTTTATTGATTTTTATGTGATAAAATCGATAAAAGGGCAACTTTATTTGTCATAAAAATTAATTCAAAATTTTTGGTTAAAATTTTGCCATTTTCAGGTTCTGGAAATTATTTAAGAATGTTCAAAATTTTTATTTTGATTTTTCCTTAATTTTTATGTTTAATTTTGATTTATTAATGAAGTAAATTATAAAAATTTTGTGGGTAAATTTTATTGAGTTTTTGGAATCTTAATAATATTCCAGTATTTGAAAAAATGTGATTTCGAATTCTTTCAAATTTTATGATTTATTGAGAATTATTTCATAATTGTTATGATTAAGAGAAGTTTAATAAGCAATAATAGAAACCAAGTTGAATTATTGTCAAAAATTGAGTAAAAACTAATTTTTGAGTCCTAAGAGAGTTAGGGTAATTAACTTGAACTTAAATTTGATTTAAGTATTGATTTGTGATTTTAATAAGTTATTATCACGCGTTTCCATAAAACCGGATTATATACGATATAAGGTTTAAATAGGGCGATTTGGCACTTAATTTGGCATGTTAGATCATATAATAATGCTGCATATTTTATTGATGAATGTCATATTTTATTTATGTAATTTTGAATTATGTAATTTATCTTAGTATGGCCTTAGTTTTAATCAGTATTACCCGTAATGTAAGGGATTACCGATTCGATTGTAATTTTAATGTGATCTCGTATCACTTTTATTTTTACTAGTTTTTCATATTACAAATGTATAATAGGAATAGCTATGTATTTTATTATTATTTGTGTTGTGTTCCTTTGATTGATGATAACATGCCCATTTAATGTGTGTTATCTTAGTTTACATTTTCAGGATTTATGATCAAATCAAGCTTGGATTAAGACGTGTTGAATTGTTGATCACCCAAAGTATTGAGTCATAGGCGTCATCTAATGTACAAGTTAGAGAGTAGAGTATTTTACAGCAATAGAAACAGTCAAGACTACTGTCACTTTCACAAGTAACAATAGCCTGGACTGTCACTATGATCCGTAACACTTGAAAGTTATTTTTATTTTCTGGAAATCCTTTTTATTCTCTTAAAACAACTCAGATTTTATAAACAAACTTTCAGATTTATCTTTGAAGAATTGGGCTTCTAGAAAAAAGAGTTTAGCTAATTACCAATTCAAATTGTTTCCTCTTTGTGCCAATTTGACTCCTTGGTCTTTTATAAAACAAGGTTTGCCTTTTGCCATTTTTGTGAAAATTTGTCATCATGTGACTTGTTTTCCACTTTGTTTTCTGAAAAACCAATGGCTTCTTTTGGATAATTACAAACCTTCTTTTCTTCCTTTGCCTTTTGAATAAGTACCCTCTTTTGTGCAAGTTTAGAAAAAGTGTTGAATCTCATCACATGTGATGATCCTTGACTTTCAAAAACCCTAACACCTACCTTGCTTGCTCTCCCTATAAAAGGCGTGCCTTACCTCTTCATTTCTTCAATACTTTTTCTGAGATTTCATTCAAGTTTGCAAAACTGTTTTCAAAGCTTAAAAACCGAGTCTTTATTTTGCAAAGTTGTAAAAGTCTTCAAGTGTAAAAATCATAGCTACTGTTGCTTTAACATACTAAACTTTCTCACTTATGAACCGTTGATCTTGTAAAGTTGTCCATCTCAATTCTTGTTAAGAATAAGCTAGTGGAAACTTGATCCTTATAACGTTCTAAGTTTGTGTGTAGAGTTTGGGACGCAGTAGTCTTTAACTCTTTGGCAACCGGAGTAGGTTGCGAGTTAACTTGTTCTAGGACGGAGTAGTTCTTGAACTTATGTCACAACCGGAGTAGGTTGTTGGTCTTTTTTATTGTACGGGGTTTTTAGTAGTCGGAGTAGATCACTAAAATTAATCAATAAAAAGTAGATTGGACGTAGGCACTTGAGTTCTTGCCGAACCAATTCAAAAATCTCGTGTTTGATTTTATTTGCTTTATTCCGCTGCTCTTTATTATGTTTGTATTTCATTTGCTTAACTCTTGAAGTAACAGTTCCACATACTGTCACATTTGGTCTGCAGTCTGTACTTCATAAACTAAGACAAATAGCAACAGTCAGAACTATTGTTACCTTCATACTATAGCAAACGTTCATTTTAATACTCGTTTAATCTCTCAATATTATTCGAAGTATTCTTCCATCTTTTTACATCCTACGACTTACTTTAATTCAATAAAGTTTAAGTTAAAAAATTTTAAATAGTACCTAATTCACCCCCTCCCCCTCTTAGGTACTTGAATCCATAAACTCAACAATTGGTATCAGAGCCTCGTGCTCTTGATCGAGACTAATCGCCTTAGAGTTTGATTCGTGGGTAATGGATTCCGAGAAACACTCCAAGATCCCGGTCTTTACCGGTGCAAATTTTGGATGGTGGAAACTCAAAATGGAACATTTCATCAAAAGTATAGACTATCAATGTTGGAACATCATCCAAAATGGACCTCTTGTTATTGAGGAAACCGATATCTTAAACGGTTTCACCAAAACGAAAGAGGAAAAAGATTACAATGAAAATGACTTCAAACTTGCCGAAAAGAACTCCAAAGCAATGTCGATTCTTCAATGTTGTGTCGGTGAGGGGGAAGTTAGTCGAATCTCTGGATGTCCTACGGCAAAATCTATTTGGGATTCTCTTGTACTTGCTTATGAAGGGACTTCCCAAGTGAGAACACCGTATTGACCTTCTCATGCAACAATATGAGATGTTTAGAATGTCAAAGGACGAGTCCATAAATAGCTTTTCCTCACGTTTTTCTTGTATTATTAATGAGCTAAAGAGTCTAGGAAGGAATTTCGAGTCCGAGGACATCATTCGAAAAATCCTTCGTAGTCTAACCTCTAAGTGGCAACCCAAAGTCACCGCCATAGAGGAAGCTAAAGACTTGTCAACCCTATCTCTTCATGAACTAATGGGATCACTAATGGCTCATGAGTTTAATCTCGACAAGCATTCTAGTGAGTTCTCAAAAGGAAAGAGTCTCGCCCTCACATCCTCTCCAAGTGATGGAGAAGATTAGGAGGAAGACGAGTTTGCTATGTTCTTAAAGAATCTAGCCGGGTTAGTCAATGATCAAGGAAACAAAAGGTTCACTAATAATTACTCGAAAAAATGCTTTCCTAAGAAACGACCTAATTTCACCGTGGGATGCTTTAAATGTGGTGATAAAACTCACCAAATTAAAGAATGTCCCAAGTGGGATGATATCAAATCAAAGGAAAGAAGAGAAAAGGTTAAAAAGGACTATAAACATAGAGTCATGAGTGCAATTTGGGGAATGTCCGACTCCGAGGAAGCTGAGGAACTCATCGAGGAGGAGCTAGAGGCCAAAATGTATCTTACAAGTCATCTTAAGGACAAAGTCTCAAAAACTTCAAAAATTGAACACCTTAGATGTCTCATGGCTAATCCCGATGATTCCGATTCCGATTCCGACAATGAGGTAAATCATCTAAAGGCCAAGGCGAGAACTTACTCCAAGGAGAAAGTATGTAAGCTTCTTGACCAACTTTTTGATAAGTGTCGGTTTCAAAATGATAAACTTGAGGTAATTCAAAATGAGATTGAGGAAATTGCACAAGAGAACTTTAACCTTAAAAATGAACTAAAAGCAACAGACAGCGTCACTGTCACGTCTGAGGTTTATGATGAAGTAAAAAGAATCAACAAGTTGAACAAACATTTGACTAAAGAATTAGAGCGTCTTAAGATGACCCCCACGGACGTCTCTGACCTTGAAAATGTCAACACTACCTTGGTGATGCAAGTTTCTTCACTAACCAAGGAGCGTAATGATCTTTTGAAGGACAAAGATGCTCTCGAAAATGAAGTCTATGACCTTGTGGTTGAGATTGTAGACCTAAGAGAAACAGTGTCTGGGACTGTTGCTTGTAACAAACATTTAGACGAGTCCAATGAGAAAATTGAGTGTTTGGACAATAAAAACGAGTGTCTAAAAGGTGAGGTAGTTAGTCTCAAGAAAGAAATAGAGGTTCTTCATAAAAGGCTTACCTTTCTTCAAAAGGGTATGCCCGAGTGTAGCACCTCTAGATCTACTCCTCATCATAGATCCGATGAATTCGTTGATCTAAACAAACGTCTCGATGAGATGACATCTAAGTATGAGGAGTCCAAAGAAAAGATCGGATATCTCGTGTCTAAACTCAACAATCACACCCATGACTTCATAGTTGAGAAAAGGTTGTCTATAGAAAGTATGAACAATGATGAACTCAAAAGGGAAAAAGAAAAGAACTTGCTGTTAGGATTCAATAATCTCATTAGTTTACATATTCATATATGAATTAATTTATTTAGTCATAAAATAAATACAAGATCTTATGCATGCAAACATAAAACAAAATAGAGAAGAAACCGTCACTTCTTACATTGAGGTTTCGGATTTTTGGGCACCAACAAGATCTCCTTCTTGTTAGTTCTTGAGCTTTCCAACAATGGATGAACAAGGTTCAAATTAGAACCTCTCCCAAAAGCATATACCCAAGGAATACTCTTAATAACTAATATTATTATGAACTAGTAATGATATTAGTCTTACTTAAAATTTTACACAAAAATAATTTGTAATTGCTCTTGAATATTTCAGTCCAAGAGGGAGTATTTTGTGAGGTTTTATTTCTCTAAGTTTTTCACAAATTGTAGAGAGAATATCTATTTTCTAACACTAGAAAAATTAGGTAAAGTAGAATGAATAATTATAGATGAAAACCCTTGGCTTCACCCATGCAAAACCGGTTGGAGGGGGGAGGACTAGTGGCCAATGCATGAGCTTGTGTTCTTCTCAAGATAAACTAGGTTTGCATGGCTATACACTAGAGTGATCATTGTGTTTTCCATTCAAAAATAATTAACACAATTTAAAGACCCTAACCCTCCCCATTTCGGTACACTTAATATAAAATGGAAGGTCTATTTTATTTTTTGTAATTTGTCAATTGTGATATATGTGACATGTTACTTGACATGTGAAATTGTAATGTATTTTTTTAACATATTAAAAATCAACATATTCATAAAATATGTCATATACAAAATCGACTAGTAATTCGTAATTACTTGTACCAAAACGGTTTATCAAATTATAAATTACAACGTCTTGTATTTATAATAAATTATTCATTCAATTTCAATTTCAATTGTTTCATAAACAATAATTTTATCTAAGTAATAAAACAATTCGATTACTTAGACCGTATCTAATTTAATCGAATTATAATAAGACACTTTAATCTTACTCACAAATCATCCGTCAATTTTAAGCAATTTAATCAACTCGTATCGGGATACGATTAATTAAATAATTAATTAAGAGTATTTCCCTATAGGTATGACCTAAAGGGATCAACTGATCACCACCGTCGCACGACAGTAATGTCAAACTCTAGTCAGCCAATCATTACCGATATGTGTGGACCAGTTGACTGTAAAATATTACATCCCACATGTATTCTTAAAAATGAGATTTAAACATGTGATCATCATGATCGACAGTTGTGATCGCATTATTGTCGGAGGACACATATTCCAACAATCTCCCACTTGTCCTCGAGAAGTGTGCGTCACCAATTCTCTTGTCCTATTACTATCTCTCACTCAATGCAAGGTGTCTTTCAGGTCGTACTTGCAAGTGATCATATCGAGAGTGGTTTCTTCGATCTGGAGAATAACTGATTGACCGGAATTATCTACCATAGATACCTTCCGAGCGTGGCCACGCATTTCCAGTTCATTACTCCTCGAGTGGCCCTAAGATATTTTTTTAACCCTGACAAGGGGTGGATAATTCATATCGCACTATTCCCTTCGATTAGCCACAGCCATCATAACCCAAAATATGCCCATTTGACCCCATTTACGAAGGTCGTAGTAACATAAATCAAAGTTAATCTGAAACTGTGCCACCTTAGGCGAATAGTCTTTAGTCAAAGAATTTACTCATTAGAATACTATAGTAGCTCTCGCCACGACCAAGCCATATAAATTTGCCAGAACTCTATAAGCGGACATTAGCCCGACAAAGTGGTCCTAACAGTCTGCCTATGTGATCGACTAGTCATCTCACATGACTCCATGGCACTTGAACTTGCCATCAATCGCATCACACTCTAGTCACTTCGAGACGTCACCTCATGTAAGTGACTATGGGCGAATACAATGCTAATCCGTGTTCACTTTAACGGGGTTCAATTGTCTCTACAACCCGTTTGGATGTAACAAAGTATGAGGTGAGTTAATAATAACTCAAACGACAAATGTGGACATCACATTCGGGTAATCAATACCATATTACCACCTTGTGATGTATATTGTAAGTGTGTAAACACTAGTCGTTTAGAACATGAGTTTAACACACCATGTGTCCATGTATTCAAACTCTTTAATTGCACTTTCCTTTATTCTCATGTTTGTCTTACATAGCATGAATCTTACCAAGTACATATCTAGTTACCCTGACTAGGTTTAGGTTCTTTATTTTGAGAGAACCTTCTTGTTGCTTATCACATAACAAACGTATTATGGTGGACGACATAACTTGCACTAGTCAAGTGTTCTTCCACCTCATAATGTACCAGGTATATGTTTTGTAGGATCTTGCAACAATTGTCAAGATGATTAGCTTAGCACTTCTCATAGGTCCTAGCAAATTTGAAAATACTAGTTTTGAGTAACTTCTTACTATAACCAAGTATCTTTTCAAACTTCTTATTTCTCCTTTTAGCTTAAATAGCTTAGGATTTTCATAAATCCTTACGCGTTTTCGAACTTCAATATGTGCAACTTCTTGTCACATAACAGAGTGTTCTATCAAACACTAGAATAGCTCATTAGTTCTACTCGAGAATTCATGACGATTCTTCTATGGCTTACCAATGACTCATCATGCTCTTAATCATATGATTCATTATAGGACATGTGCATGATTATTCTAATGGCGGAAACATTAGTAATCTTTAATCATGTGATCAACCATTCTTAGGTTCAATGAATGACCATGACTGCTTATGGTAATTGTATTTTCATCGGTATGAATAACCTTCATTTCTCGTTGATTTGGTGTGCATATCTCAATGCCTATCCAACATCTCATGATGTGATTGGATTCATCTTAGTCCATTTTCATCCAGAATTGAAAACTCAAATACTTCTTTGTGAAAGATAGTACTAGCTCGTCATTCTCAATGAGTAATGAGTTAAAAATTTTACAAGATGATTGCTCTCACTAAATTTCATGTCTTCACATGATAATTTCAAACTCCACTCAATTCCTCATGTTTCGTATTTGACTACTCAATCGAAACATTTCAAGAATGGAAATCAATTTTGCTTTGCCAAGTTATTAAGATAAAACCATATATGTTTCCAACATATCTTTTCAAAATATCTATTTTGAAAAGGTTTCAATCTTAAACTTATGGAAAGAGATTTTAATCTCTAACTCATTCATTTTTTATAATGATGCGTAGCAATGTCATTATTTAAAAAGTGAAATCCCATTTAGTACACGTCCTTCTCAAAATACCCTTTTCGGAAGGAGGTTTAACCATTTAATTTTCATAATGAGGTTAAGTAATGACACTAGCGTGGTTAACAATTAACTTAGCTCTTGTAGACATCGGCATATCTTATTTTGCAACTTTTAATCATAAATATCATTTATGTTCAAGGATGCAACTTTGTTTCATTTAGGCTCTTAAGTAAATATCAATATTGAAACTCTATTTATATCTAGGTCATAAACTAGCAAAATCTCTTGTTGAGACTAGTCATTTTCTTTCAAGAACTTTCTTTTGGTCTCCTCGTGTAGTTATCTTAAGAATATATTCTTTTGATTACTTCACTTATCTTAAGAACATATTCTTTCGATTACTTCACTTGGTCTCTTTAGTCATGTAGATCTCATCTACTCAAGACCATAGATCTCATCTATCCATGTATACTATCTATTTTGGTATACTAATCATTCTTTCTTTCGTAGATCTCATTTACTCAAGCATACAAATTATTCTTTGTATTCTTTGTGTCTTCATTTTTCTCCCACTCTATCTTTATAATAAACACACTAGATATTCAAAGATAGCTTATGAGACACAAATAATGATTTTGAAGTAGAAGGAGGACTATCTTATAGATTGACTAATAGATTATAGATTTGATGAGTGTACTTGGTAATTGACATTCCTTTAGGAGAGTTCATCAACTCAACATCACTTTATAATTGATCATACACAAGCCTCAAGCTTGTGGACATATAATGAATCCTATCATTATGTTGTCTATTGGATCACTTTAAGTAGATGATCGTATGTTTCTATGTGCAAGCATGTAAAGACGAATTTTTAGAACAAACAAATACGATAAAAGGGGTGACTTGGGTTGCAAGCCAAGCCACCATAATCCAAAATACAACCATTGTTTAAAAGGATCAGCCATTTCCATGTCAAACACGGAAATCAAAATAGTTCTAAAATTCATAACATTAAACTAAAGACAATAATAAAAGCCAAGCTTCATTGGTAGCTACTCCTAGCTCCTTCATGATTTCTTAAGCTTGCTTCACTTTTCCCTTGTCTTTGCTTGGAGGAGGCCCTATTTACAATAAAAAGGGGATACATTATCATAACTTTGTATCAAAATACCATAGTTGAATTAGGAATATAAAAGAAAGGATAGTCATTTACCTACTGGAGTGATCTTTCCAGCTTTGATGTCACCAAGATACTTGGAACAATTCCTCTTCCAATGTCCAACACCATTACAATAATGGCATTTATCAAGAGGACCCTTCTTGGGTTTGGAAGTGCTAGCTTCAAAAGTCCTAGCCTTGGTCTTCATGGGAGCTTGCCTCTTACTCTTTTTCCCATTCTTCTTGAACTTCCCCTTGCTCTTAGTGCTTATATTAAGCACATCCTTAGATGGGTTAACATTTAGCCCCATGTCTCTTTCGGCTTGCACAAGTAACTTGTGCAACTCTTCAAGAGACACGTCCTTGTCTTGCATAATGAAATTCACCCGGAATTGTACATATGCTTTGACTTTGGATAAGGAGTGAAGAATCCTATCAACAATGAGCTCCTTGGGGATTTCAACCTTTTGAATTTTCAATGTCTCGACTAGCTCCAACAATTTGAGCACGTGAGGGCTAACCTTTTGGCCCTCCTTGAAATCGAGATCAAAGAATGCCGAGGCCGCCTCATATTGGACGATCCTCGGTGCTTTTGAGAATATTGTCACAAGTTTGGAATAGATTTCATAAGCGGTGCCCATTTTAAAGGCTCTCCTTTGGAGATCCGCCTCCATAGCAAAAATCAACACATTTTTCATAGCGGCGGACTCTTTGTGGTAAGCCTCATATGCTTCCCTAGTGGCGGCACTCGACCTAGCATTAGGTTCGGGTGGAGAGGCCTCAATGAGGTAACGAAGCTTTTCGTTACCTTGAGCGGCTAATTTGGGTTGGGCATCCCAATCGGAGAAATTTGACCTATTCTTTTCAAGTTTACAACGATCCATGAAGGATCGGAGCCATGAAACATTAGTGAGAGTGGTGGCGTTGGTGTTTGGTGAGGCCATTCGTTATGAGAAATAAAAGTGGTCTACAAAACAAAAATAGAAGTTATAAAACACTTGTCGTTTTTCAAAATAATAATACTTGTAAATTTTAATTTAAACAAGTTTTATTGCATTTATCTAGTGACCTCTACCCAACTTGATAAATGATTCCAAGACCCAAATTCATATCAACTTGGGCACGCTTTGGTGATACAACCCTCATCAATATAACTTGGTGGATTAACTCTTTAATCGATTCTACTTTTAGAACTCTTGGTCGATAAAATTACATTAATATTTATCTTTAGCCCAAAACACATCCGGCTATGGTCGAGAATACTTTTGTTGAGTTCAACCCAAATTTCGAATAAATGTGTCCATGATCCAAATCCACATTAACTTGGGCACGCTTTGGCGATACAACCCTCATCAATATGAATTCGGTGGATAGACATTTATCACCCACTTCCCCAACGTAACAAGGTTTGTACCCCGGTTTGGCCGAGCGCACTTCCTCACGAAATAGGTTTTCATGGTTTATACTTTTTGGTAAGGCTAAGTCTCAATTGTTTATTTTAGCGAGAGATCATGTCAATTTATTATCTATCACGTTTTAAGTGAACTAAAGTGGTGAACTACGATAATTTTAATTGACACTGTCGATAAACTAGCGAGAGATCATGTCAATTTATTATCTATCACGTTTAGTTATGGCGATTTAGCGATGCATGCAACATATAAATAAAATGCAAAGCATAAAAATAAAATCCTAGTATGGCCTTCCTAAAATAGTAAATCTAATACACTATTACAAATTCCAACTCCTTTGGTCCCCTGAACTTCGGTCTTGGCACGCATCTCGAGGTAACACTTTCTTTGATGGACCGCCTTCTCGAATGGCACCGTCTTCAAGGAACTCCGGAATAATTAAATTACAAAATGAATTACATAATTTCCTATTATACATTTGTTATAAAATAAAAATAAATCTATTAAAATACAAAACGGTGATACGAGATCACAATAATTACAACCGAATCGACATTCCCATATATTTCGGGTAATACCAATTAAAAACTAAGGCCATACTAAGTAAAATTACATAATTCAAAAATTACATAAAAGTAAAATGACATTCATAAATATTGGTCCATTCATATTTATGTCATTGTTGATGATTACTCTAGGTTCGTTTGGGCACTTTTCTTAAGCTCTAAGAATAACGCATTTGATGAGTTTCTAATTTGGTTAAGAAAGATTCAAAATAAACTTAATTTCAAACTTGTTTCAATAAGAACCGACCATGGAACCGAATTCGAAAACTCATCATTTGGTGTTTATTGTGATGACAATGGTGTAGACCATAACTTCTCGGCCCCTAGAACCCCACAACAAAATGGCGTGGTTGAAAGGATGAATAGGACCCTCGAAGGTATGGCTAGAACAATGTTATTATGTAGTAAGTTGCCTAAGAACTTTTGGGCCGAAGCGGTAAATACCGCTTGCTACATTCATAATCGTGTCATAATAAGGAGTATCTTGAATAAAACTCCCTATGAATTACTACGTGGAAGAAAACCCAATATTTCATATTTTAGATGCTTTGGAAGCAAATGTTTTGTTCATAATAATGGTAAAAACAACTTGGGTAAGTTCGATCCACGTAATGATGAAGGGGTGTTTATTGGCTACTCCGATCATAGCAAGGCCTATAAAGTTTACAATAAACGAACCATGTTAATTGAAGAAAGCATCCATGTCATTTTTGATGATTCTAGTGTGCTTGGACAGGTACAAAACGTGGAAGAAGATGATGATGATGATGAGTTCGAGATTGGTCTTGTTCGAAAGGATTTTGTATTCGAGGAAATAGAAGCTCCCAACGCTGATTTGCAACAGCCACAGGGACTGTTACCTTCAAAGGAAAGCTGCAACTCAGGGGGAACACGTGGTACACCTGCTGCTGTTTCCTCTCTGGATGCAACAGACCCAACGACTATTGCCTCCACCTCCAGAATTGAATCAACTCAAAACAGTGGTGATGAAGACCACTCTAAGCAAATAGAAACAGTCACTGAGACTGATGCTGCTGAGGGGGAACAAGAAACTATTGTTCCAAAGAAGTGGAAACATCAAAGCTCTCATCCACTCTCTAATCTCACAAGCGATCTCAACTCTGGAATTCGAACAAGATCATCCCTCAACAATCTCGCTCATCTTAACGAGTATTGTGCCCACAATGCCTTCCTCTCTCAAATTGAACCCGCCAATGTAACGGTCGCTCTGACTGATGCAGATTGGTTGCTTGCCATGCAAGAAGAACTCAATCAATTCAAAAGGAACGAGTTATGGCATTTAGTCCCTAGACCGCCTAATCGTACCGTCATTGGTACTAGGTGGGTCTTTCGCAATAAGCTTGATGACTCGGGAGAAATTGTAAGGAACAAAGCTAGACTAGTGGTGCAAGGTTATAACCAACAAGAAGGTATTGATTACGATGAGACCGATGCACCGGTAGCTAGACTTGAAGCCATACGATTACTTATAGATTTTGCGGCTCACAAAGGCATCAAAATTTTCCAAATTGATGTTAAAACCGCTTTCTTAAATGGATATTTGGAAGAAGATGTCTTTGTGGAACAACCACCGGGCTTTGAGGACAATGATTTGCCTAACCATGTTTTCAAATTAGACAAAGCTCTTTATGGTTTAAAATAAGCACCTAGGTGTTGGTATGATAGATTGTCTAAATTTCTTATTGAAAATGGTTTTAAAAGAGGCTCCGTTGACAAAACATTGTTTTTAAAGTCACAGTCAGCTGAACTGTTGGTTGTCCAAGTATATGTTGATGACATTATATTTGGTGCAACTAATGAACTCCTATACTTGTATTTTTTGGAACTAATGAAATCGGAGTTTGAAATGAGCATGATGGGTGAGCTAGGATTTTTCCTTGGGCTCCAAATCAAACAATCAAAGGATGGAATCATGATTCATCAACAAAATTACATTAAAGAAATGCTTAAGAAATTTGGGATGACAAATGGTAGGTCTCATGATACACCTATGGTACCCGGGTCCAAATTGGACAAAGATGAACTCGGTAAGAATGTTAGTGAAAAGGTGTATAGAGGTATGATAGGCTCACTTCTTTACTTGACCGCAAGCCATCCCGACATTCTCTTTAGCATTTGTTTATGTGCTAGGTTCTAAGCAAATCCGAAAGAATCCCACTTTAAAGCCGTCAAACGAATTTTTCGGTATTTGATTGGAACACAAGATCTCTACCTATGGTATCCCTTACATTGTCCTTTTGATCTCATAGGCTTTTCGGATGCGGACTATGCGGGATGCACGGTATATCGAAAGAGCATCTCCGGAATTGCAACATTCTTGGGTCCTTGCTTGATTTCATGGGGCTCAAAGAAACAAAATACGGTAGCTCTTTCAACGGCCGAAAGTGAGTATGTTAGTGCCGCATTTTGTTGCTCTCAACTCCTTTGGGTAAGACAACAACTCCTTGATTTTGGTATTATTTTTGACTCGGTTCCCATAATGTGTGATAATACGAGTGCAATAAATATATCCAAAAATCCTATTCAACATTCTAAAACCAAACATATTGATATCCGTCATCACTTCATTCGTGATCATGTGGAGAAGGGACATGTTAGACTTATCTTTTGCAAAACCGAAAATCAAATTGCCGACATTTTTACTAAGCCATTTGCTAGAGAACATTTTGAGAAATTTAGACTAGAAATTGGGTTAATTAATTGCTTGTGATTCCTAATGTGAGTCTTGCTAATTCCTCTAAATGATTAACTAAAATGGACATATGTTATTAAGTGTTCTATGTGCATCCATATCATTTTTAGACCAAAAATTGACACCATACTCGTGAGTCGATAATCACTCAACCTCATATCTAAATTTACGTTTATATTATGCTACCTTGCTTTTAATTTTGAGTGGTCAACTTAATTTATTGGGCCAACTACCTCCCACTTACCTCATTTATTGATTGGGCCACTCAAAACTTTAACCCCCCCCCCCCCCCCCTCTCCAAAATCCCACAACCCACAAAACCCTTCACCTTCCACATTCCCTCCATCTCATCTACCCTATAAGCCCTCTTTTTACCCACCATTGTCAAAACTTCTTTTAACACCACCATTCCCATCAAACCCGCAAAAATGACCAATCCATCCACATCATCAGACCCACCAGCTACCTCCAAAACCATGCCACCTCAAAAAGACTCCTATGCCTTTCCTCGACATCAAAGTCTGTAACACCCCTGATTTTCGGCTAAATTAAAACTAACTTTTACATACAAAATTGGCCGAAATACAAGGATATTATAATTAATATACAAAGTCTCTTATTACAAAATGAATTCTCTTTATACAAAATGAAATATAAAATAAATCAAACTTTTACAAAGCTTTAAATAAAAATCTTCACTTGAAATAAAATCCTTTTGAAACTGCAGCGGAAGTAACCTGAAATAAAACCTGAAGACAGAAAGGAACTACCCCCATGACGAGTAGCCCCGAAGGGAGAAAACACGTCACCGAAAAGCGAGTAATGAGATAATACCTCAATATAAGCAGAATAGTTTTTGGTCATGGCGTGGAAACACAGACATGTAAAAAAATAAAAATAAACATAGAGAATAATAAAAACACTCCCCGTAAACTAATCTCAAGCTCAAAGCTACTCCACAATATAATAAACAACCTCATCTCAATAATTAGCTCAATCTCAACTCATTACTCCATCTCACCCATTAATCCGTCTCATAATATAACCAAGTATCGTATTTTCATCGTCGAACCTAAGCCAAGGACAAGGGGTGAGTGAACTGGCGGTAAGACCGCGAAACAATATTTCCATCTCAATATCGATTTCAAACTCATAATAATATAACTCAATACCATGGTCACTCCGGACCGTAAACATAACTCGGCACATAGGCCCCATAACTCAATACAAGTAACCAATTTCCATCTCAATTTCAATATCGATATTGTCAAATATTCCATTAAAGGAACTGCTCAACACTTAAAGTACAAGACTTTAAGCTACTCACCCACTAGCCAAGTTCAAAGGAAAGACGAATTAAATATAATACAAACCAAAAATCCAGAAGCCAATTATTATAAAAACTTATCTTGAGTGTCAAACTTTTCTTTTCACATGAACCGATAATCATTCGATCCAATATCTGCTAATTGCAACCTATTACTTCCAAATCCAACATTAATCAATTCACCACTAAGGATTGCTCAACTAATATCTAACGGAAGCATGGTAATCATGATAAATAACATACCTTTTTCATTCGCCCATAATCCTCGTATTATTACACACCCCTCTTAAATAATTATGTCAAACCCATCTCACCAAAATAAACACAATAAGAAGAGATATGTACGACTAATAGTATGTATAATAATAACTTAAGCAATATATCACATAAAGAAATCTCAACTTTATAAATCCGGACAAATCAATCAGCACACATACATACAACCCCGAACAATAGTAATAATAATAGGATCGGTAGAATCGTGTTACCTTATAACCAGATCGAAATTGCTATTGTTGAATATGACAAAGGGTAGTGCTCTTATTCACGGATAGCACAAGGTTTTTCATGATTTGATAAGTTGAAGCTAGAAAGATCAATACTGGTAGATAATGAATCATCGACAAAAGTGATTACATAATCGAGATGGTAGGAATTTAATGGGTTAAGATGAAATAGGTTGCAAGCAAGGGATAATAGATGGAGGCAGGGAACAATGCGAGAGTAGAAAGGGATTGTAGGGTTTTGGATCTATATATTAGACAAATATAATTAATAAGGAGGAATTAATTGGACTTCGTGTTAGATCCAATACTACAACGACTCGACTTTCTTTTCCAAATAAAATTGTAAAATAGAATAAATAAATCATACTTTTCAAGTATTTGAACATATCAATATAAATAAATTAATTCAAACTAGTAAAACAAACATTAAGAAATATTTAAAATATTAGGAGTATTACAATCTTTCCCCCTTAAAAGAACTTCGTACTCGAAGTTCGAGTTTTAAAAATTAGACAAGTTAATAAAAAACTGGACTAGTATTACAAAGTCCATCCACAAATCCATCACCAACCCCTAACCCAGAACCTGTAAACCCTCATCCAACTCCTCTCACTGTCATTCCCCCAGACACGGTCCCATCTAACGACGTTCCAATCTCCACCATGGTTGGGCGTCGAACCCGAGGTGGTCGCAAAAGGAATAATGTCGTCTCAAGCTCATCCACTGAAACAGTCATCGTGATCGATGATGGAAACGGGGAAATCTCTCCATCCAATATTAGTGAAAATCAGTCTGAGACTGTCGATCCCACTCCGACTCCGGCAAAGAAAGTCAATAAGAGAAAAGAAAAGGGTACTTCATCATCTTTACCCCCAATTTCTGAAAGTGTCGAACAAAGTGAAGTTGGCCCCGGATCTGCTACTCTTAATCCGACAATTGATCCCCCTGTTGAACCATCTCATGAACCCCGTTCCAAAAAATCAAAACCTTCAAAGAAAAAATTGGTATACCTTTCACCATCAGATTTCGTGTCCCTAATCTCCAAATGGGATATGGCTAGCGTTTGGCAACAACTTGAAAATTTGGATCTCCCTACTTCAATCTACAAAAACTGTGAAAAATTGATGAATCCCAAAGCTATTCACTCCCCTCGGGTCTACAATCAATCTTGGTATGAGTCTCCTGCATTTCACACCGTCCGAGATATGATTGCCGCTCAAGGTTGGGAAAATCTACTGGAAATTCATGAACCTGTGTTTGTAAGTGAGGTGGTTCGGTTTTTCGCGACGGTGCATGTGGACAAGTCCGGTGATTTTCTCACGGCTGAGGTCAATGGTAAGCCCCTCAAAATCTTTCAATCTGACTTTGCCTCTACCCTTAATATTACACCCGGAGGTTATGACGATCTCCCTGCCGAGACTTGGGTTCCCCTACCATATGCCTCCCCTTTAGCAGTTGCAAAAGTAGTTTATCCCAAAGCAGTGACCTGTGGACCCGTGGGTTACACCACTATACCCCTTCTCTTTGATTAATTTTCAACATACTTTGTCGCTCCCTTTACCCTTCGGGTGATCGGGGTAAGTTATCCATAGCCCAACAATATCTCATTGACCACATAGCCACTCACAAAAAGATCAACCTAATTGGGCTAATGTTCAAACGTTTTGCCCTCATCTCGGCTAAACTCCGCAAAACCTCAACTAGTGTCCTTCATCTCCCATATGGTATGTGGTTGTCGGTGGTGCTTAAGGTACAAGGAGTACTTATTAGATCTAGTGTAGGGTCATTGGACATGTGTGATACGATGAGTGACGGTCCAATGGGAAAGATGTTGATTAAGGTGGAAAATGATGAATTAATTTCTGTGAAAATCAAGACGGATCCGGAGGGTAGGTCTTCTAGTCAAGTTGGCACGGGTAGTCTGAGTGAAGTGTATCAAGCTATTGCGGATTTGAGTGCTTGGGTGAAGCACGATGCGCTTCAAAAAGATGCGGCTATCTCCGCTCTTGCCTCCACCGTGGATACTATTCGTGGAGAAGTGGATATCATTTCCACTCTTGTCTCAACCAAGGAACATGGTGATGATGGCATGGCTGACCCGTTGGATGAAGATCCCTTGGGTGAAGAGTCGGATGGTGACCAAGCCTCCTCCCCTTAAAAACTCACCCCACCCCATATTATCCTTATCTATTTTGCCCCACCTGTTTTGCCCTTCTCTGAACTGCTGTTTTTCACTCGTAATTTCTTGCTTGGTGGTGTATCTTAAACTCTATTTACCTTTGATGAACTATGTTTAAGACTATGTTTAAACCGTATATTTGTGTTGACCTTGTTATCTTGTCACGTTTGTGTGTGTCTTTTTGCGTTTTCTTATGTGTGCTTGCTCTTGAATGCTTTTGACATCCCTGCCCTTTTTTATGATGTCAAGAGGGGGAAAAGGTAAACTTATGTTCTTAATCTCGTTGCATATAGGTTAGCTCATAACTAGGCCTAACCTTCACAACTTTTACTCTTGTTTTGGGGCAATGTAAACTTGCCTTGGTAAGCTTGATATAAGTTCTTGCTCCATAAGATAATATAGTTCCTTCTCTCAAATGATCTTGCTTGATTAAATCTTGAAATAAGTTGTTTACATTCGTTTTAGGGCTTGTCATCATCAAAGGGGGAATTTGTTGGGTTCCTTTGATTGATGATAACATGCCCATTTAATGTGTGTTATCTTAGTTTACCTTTTTAGGATTTATGATCAAATCAAGCTTGGATTAAGACGTGTTGAATTGTTGATCACCCAAAGTATTGAGTCATAGGCGTCATCTAATGTACAAGTTAGAGAGTAGAGTATTTTACAGCAATAGAAACAGTCAAGACTACTGTCACTTTCACAAGTAACAATAGCCTGGACTGTCACTATGATCCGTAACACTTGAAAGTTATTTTTATTTTTATAAAATCCTTTTTATTCTCTTAAAGCAACTCGGATTTTATAAACAAACTTTCAGATTTATCTTTGAAGAATTGGGCTTCTAGAAAAAAGAGTTTAGCTAATTACCAATTCAAATTGTTTCCTCTTTGTGCCAATTTGACTCCTTGGTCTTTTATAAAGCAAGGTTTGCCTTTTGCCATTTTTGTGAAAGTTTGTCATCATGTGACTTGTTTTCCACTCTTTGTTTTCTGAAAAACCAATGGCTTCTTTTGGATAATTACAAACCTTCTTTTCTTCCTTTGCCTTTTGAATAAGTACCCTCTTTTGTGCAAGTTTAGAAAAGTGTTGAATCTCATCACATGTGATGATCCTTGAATTTCAAAAACCCTAACACCTACCTTGCTTGCTCTCCCTATAAAAGGCGTGCCTCACCTCTTCATTTCTTCAAGCTTTTTCTAAGATTTCATTCAAGTTTTCAAAACTGTTTTCAAAGCTTAAAAACCGAGTCTTTATTTTGCAAAGTTTTAAAAGTCTTAAATTGTAACAATCATAGCTACTGTTGTTTTAACATACTAAACTCTCTCACTTATGAACCGTTGATCTTGTAAAGTTGTCCATCTCAATTCTTGTTAAGAATAAGCTAGTGGAAACTTGATCCTTATAACGTTCTAAGTTTGTGTGTAGAGTTTGGGACGGAGTAGTCTTTAACTCTTTGGCAACCGGAGTAGGTTGCGAGTTAACTTGTTCTAGGACGGAGTAGTTCTTGAACTTATGTCACAACCGGAGTAGGTTGTTGGTCTTTTTTATTGTACGGGTTTTTTAGTAGTCGGAGTAGATCACTAAAATTAATCAATAAAAAGTAGATTGGACGTAGGCACTTGAGTTCTTGCCGAACCAATTCAAAAATCTCGTGTTTGATTTTATTTGCTTTATTCCGCTGCTCTTTATTATGTTTGTATTTCATTTGCTTAACTCTTGAAGTAACAGTTCCACATACTGTCACATTTGGTCTACAGTCTGTACTTCATAAACTGAGACAAATAACAACAGTCAGAACTATTGTTACCTTCATACTATAGCAAACATTCATTTTAATACTCGTTTAATCTCTCAATATTATTCGAAGTATTCTTCTATCTCTTTACATCCTACGACTTACTTTAATTCAATAAAGTTTAAGTTAAAAAATTTTAAATAGTACCTAATTCACCCCCTCCCCCTCTTAGGTACTTGAATCCATAAACTCAACAATTTGTAATTCCGGAGTTCCTTCAAGACGGTGTCAATCGAAAAGGCGTTTCAAGACGGAGTCCTTGGGAAGCGTGCCACTTGAAGTTCAAGGGACCAATGGAGTTGGTTTCCGAATTTGTAAATAGATTATTAGAATTTCTATTTTAGGAAGGCCATACTAGGAAATTTATTTATTGCTTTGCTTTTTTTCCTTTATATGTTGCATGCATTGCCAAATCGCCATAAACAACACATGCATATCATATCGAGTATTCGACCGTGTCAATTATAATTATCGTTAGTTCAAAAATTTAGTTCACTCAAATTTGATAGATAATAAATTGACAAGACCTTCACTTTTACAAGATTGAGACTTAGCCTTACCAAATAGTAGAAACCCATGAATCTCAATTTCATAAGGAGTACAATACGATTTCTCGGGGTACTTTCATTTGACGCTGGGTAAGTGGGGTAATAAATAGTTATTACACTTCGAAAATTTTGTTGATCTCAACGAAAGTATTAGAGGGACCGTTGTCCCAATAAGTTCGGGCTTAAGATGAACTTAACGTAAATTCATCGACCGAGAGTTCTAATTGTAGAATCGGTTAAAAGGGTTAACCCACCAAGTTATATTAATAAGAGTTGTAGAGGGCTCGTAGGCTCACATCCAAAGTTAATATGAATTTTGGGTCTCGAAATCATTTATATAATTGGGTGGAGGTCATTATATAAATGCGAGAACATGCTAAAATGTTTTAGATATAATGATGAATGTTTAATTTTCCCACTATATCGTTGTTTTTAATGTTGTTTTATTTCATTACTCCTACTCATATGTGATATCATTCTTTTGTAACACGAGTCTCCGCTAAACCACTATTGCTAACGACAAGGAATCTCTTTCTAAAAATGAACCGTATCATAGGTTATGGACTAGCTCCATAGGAATCGTTCTATTCCATAGAACTCGATAGAAATTGTCCTATGAAAATACAAGATTAACATCAAAAATTCCTTACATACCCATGTATATGAAATCTCTTATGAAGAAGAATAAATAGAAGTAGTAATTAGTCAAAATATATTTTGATAATTCTTCTATGCATCCATGGTTCAAAAGTCTTATTGCTCAACCTAAACACTTGTCATCAACCACTTAAGTTGTTAAGAACATGACAATATTAAATTGGTAAATTAATTTGTTAGAAATTTTGATTAACCAAATACCACAATAGAGTTCATCCTTGTGAAGGATTAACTAGGAATTTATATGAAGATAAGTCTTCATCAAGTAGAAATTCTTGAAGTAAGTGGGAGCAATAAGAAGCAAGTACCTGTCTTAATTGTTAAGAATAGAACTAGGCTCGAAAGAGAAGGTGTTAGACACTAATATAGAGACAAACCCCAAATAAGTAAAGATCAAGGAAGTTGGTCATGTGACTCCAACATATTCCTCCTTGAATATCTATGACATTGACATTGCATTCTTGCTAATTACCACATCATGAGTATTTGATACAATTTGTGGATTTCACTATAATATTTGGCATTATAGTTTGACGACTAGCAAGAACAAGTTCAGAAATTTGCATGAATGAAACTAGGGTAGTTGTCATTTCATCCATGAACATATGAATGTTGTAATGTACTCATTTTAGTTTTGTGTTTAGAAATGTACCTCAATAATTGTTATGATGTACAATATGTCTAAATAAGAATATAATTTGAGTTTTGCACAAAAGGTAAAGGGTTTTACCATTATGCAATTAAAACAAGCGTTGTACTCTTACATACCACGATTAAGTTTATGGTGAGACCATACAAGTCAAGGTAATTATATTCAAACTAGAAATAAAATATCATATTTACAAGACTCAAGTTGGTGACCCCAATCATTTCTTAATCTCGATTAAAAATCACATTTAGAAACTAGTTTTGACTAGTCTCCCAAACCATTTGATTGGGAATCTTTTGGTGTGTGTGAATCTTGTATTCAAAGCAAGTTAATTCATGACTTTTTCTGGAAAGGATTATGAATAGAGCAATTTATTCACTCTATTTACACTTTGAAGTGTATAGTCGAATACAATTTCAATCAGAGAAGGTTATTACTACTTCATCTTTTTTACCAATGAATTAGGCAGATACATGATATCCACTTAATGAGGTAAGAAGAGAAATTCTTTTAATAAGTTCAATGAATGTTTAAAAGTAACAAAACCTTGAGATCATAAAAACAAAGTATTAGTACTTTATTAAGGTAGGTAATTATGTGAAATTAGATGCTGAAACTAATGACAAAGTTAGGTTGAGTTATGCTAGGGTTATGGTTGAATTGCCTATGGATCAGGAGTTGACTGAACAGATTAAATTCTTGGATGAGTCTGGTCATTTGGTGTCTGTTAAAGTTGAGTATGAGTGGAGGCCTATCTCCTGCACAAGTTGCAATGGAATTGGGCATAATTCTACCCAATGCAGGAAGCCTGACAGGAGGAAGGCTAAATCTAAGGCTCCTTCTGTTAAGGCTCCTCTAAAGCAGCAGAAAGTTTGGAGACCTTTGCAGAAAACTCAGAAGGACCCTGTTGATGTTGTGACCCCTCCCTCATTGTTACCAGCTAACTTCCCTCCTTTGGCTAGTATTAGATCTATTCCTGCAATCAAGTCTACCCCAGCAAAGCAGATTATGCGTATGACTAGACAGGATGGGATAGTTGGTGTGAGGTTATCTGGCAGATTCAGTCCTTATACTTTTATGGATGCCTTAAAGAGTAACAATGCTACTCAGGGGGAAGTAGTAGAGAGTGGAAAGGATCCCCCTGACCCTCATACTAATGCATAGCTTAGGATTTTGGAATGTTAGGGGTCTAAATGACCTGAATAAGCAGCGTGTGGTGAAGTGTTTTATGCACAATAATGGGGTGGGTTTATTTAGTTTGCTTGAAACTAAATTGAAACCTGGGAGTCTCCTGAGGAAAAATTCCTCTATTTGTAATGGTTGGAGTGTATCCACTAACTGCAGCTGGCATAAAGGTGGTAGAATTTGGGTTATGTGGAAGCCTAGTATGTTTGATATCCAATTTTTGTCCTATAGTGCACAACATATACATATGCTGGTTCAATCCCAAACTGATAATAAGAGGTTTTATCTTACTATTATTTATGCTCATAATGGTTTAAATGAAAGAATTGAATTATGGGATTTTTTGAAGAAGTTTTCTGAGGATTGTACTACCCCTTGGCTTTGGCTTGGTGATTTTAATACTGTCCTCAGTCCTGTTGAGAGACTGGGTGGGAACACCTCTAATGCTGAGATGGAACATTTCCAAGACTGTGTGTCTATCTGTTGTATGGAGGATATGCCTGCTAGTGGTGCTCTTTTTACATGGTCTAATAAGCAGGCCCCCCAGGATAGGGTGTATAGTAGGCTTGATCGTGCTATGGGTAATCAGGAATGGTTTGACCAATTTGGTGACAGTGTTGCTCATTTCCATCCTGAGGGACTTTTTTATCACTGTCCATGTACTATTATGGACAGGAATGCTGAGATTGTTGGAAGGAAAAGTTTCAAATATTTTAACATGTGGGGGACTGCCCCAAACTTTAAGACTGTAGTTTCTGGTATTTGGTCACAACATTATCAGGGTACTAAAATGTTTGGAGTTATAAAGAAGCTTAAAGCTTTGAAACCTATCCTTAAAGCCCTTAACAAGGAGTGCTTTTCAGATATTGAGAACAACACAAACATTGCTAGTCTTACATTGGAGAGCATTCAGAAGGCCCTCATTGATAATCCTAGTGATGTTGATCTGCTGCAACAAGAATTGGATTTAGCTCATGATCTTAAGGACCTTACTACTGCCAGAGATAGTTTCTTGATTCAGAAGGCTAAGGTGAAATGGTCTCTGGAGGGGGATCTTAACACTTCATACTTTCACCACTCTATTAAGAAAAGAGTGATGATGAACAAGGTCTTTCAAATTGAAGATAAAGATGGTAGTCTTTGTACTGAAGGGGATGCAATTCAGAGTGCTTTTTTGGCCTACTATCAGGAGCTACTGGGTTCTCAGAAGACTATTGATAATGTTAACTTTAATGTGGTTAGAAAAGGGATTTGCTGCTCTGAAGCACACTGTTTTCTCCTTAATAGCCTTGTCACTGCTGATGAGGTAAAGAAGTGTCTATTTAGTATTCCTCCTAGTAAATCCCCTGGCCCTGATGGATACACTAGTCAGTTTTACAGGGATACTTGGGACATTGTGGGTGCTGATATTTGTGGGGCTGTTCTTAATTTTTTTGAAACTGGCAAGCTGTTGACACAAATCAATGCTACTGTTATTACTTTAATCCCCAAGGTTGATAGGCCTGTTAGTGTGAAGCATTATAGGCCTATCTATTGTTGCAATGTTATTTAAAAAGTTATATCCAAGCTTATTTGCTCTAGACTGGCTCTTGTATTGCCTGATCTTATCTGCAAGACCCAAGGAGCTTTTGTTAAAGGGAGGAGCATCCTAGAAAATATCTTGATTTGTCAGGATCTTATCAGGCAGTATCACAGAGGCAAAGCTTCTCCTCGTTGTCTTTTTAAGCTTGACCTCCAGAAAGCTTATGATTCCATTGAATGGGTGTTTGTAGATCAGATGTTGGAGGCTCTTCAGTTTCCTGAAAAGTTTAGGAGGATGATAATGCTTTGTATTTGTACTCCTACCTATACACTTAATCTGAATGGTGCTCATTTCGGCTACTTTAGGGGTAGGAGAGGCCTTAGACAGGGAGACCCTATCTCTCCCCTTATATTCTGTATTTGCATGGAATACCTTTCTAGGCTAATGGAGTTTGCTACTAGAAAGTGGTATTTCAGGTTCCACCCTTTATGTAAGAGCCTAAGGTTGACTCATTTACTTTTTGCTGTTGACCTCCTAATGTTCAGCAAAAGGGATGTGCAGTCCATCATGCTCATCCTTAGAGTTCTTGCTACATTCTCTGCTTCCTCTGGCCTCAAAGTAAATGCTTCTAAGTCAGAGGTTGTCTTCAATGGGGTGTCTGATTCTCTGAAACAGGATATCACTCAGGTCTCAGGGTTCCAGGAGGGTAAGCTGCCGTTTAAATATCTTGGTATACCTATTAAACCTGCCAGATTAACCAAAGCTGACTGCAATATCCTTCTGGAGAAGATTGTGTCCAAAGTTAGAGGAATAGGGGCTAAAAAACTGAGTTATGCTGGTAGATTAGTCCTAATAAACTCTGTTTTAAATACCTTACACAATTATTAGGCTTCCATTTTCTTAATTCCTAAGGGTGTTATTAAGAGAATTGAAAGCATTTGTAGGAATTACTTATGGTGTGGGGGGTCTGAATATAACAGGGCACCTTTGGTTGCTTGGTATAATGTCTGTTGTAGTAAAAAAGAAAGTGGACTGGGTATAAAAGATGCTGGGGTGTGGAGCATAGCTAGTGTGGGAAAGTTAGTTAACTGGTTATATACAAAAGCAGACAGACTTTGGGTACTTTGGATTGATCATATTTATATGAAGGGTGCTGACTTGGCTACTTATCATCCTCCTCCTGATTCTAATTGGAACTGGAGGAATATATGCAGGGTTAAGGAGTGCTTGGCTAGTGGTTTTCAGGGTAATTCCTGGATTGCCTCTGCTGGTGACTATTCTATTAGGGCTAGATATCATTGGTTACAGGGAGGACACCCACCTGTTCAATGGTATCATGATCTCTGGGACTCTTGGATTCTCCCAAAACATGCTTTTGGTTGTTGGCTTATTCATATACAGGCTCTGAATACGAGATCTAAACTGTTTAAGCTTGGATTGAGTACTACTGATAGATGTGTTCTTTGTGAGATGGGGGAGGAAACACATGACCATCTGTTTTGGGATTGTGCTTATTCCTCAAGGATAATTATGGGTTTGGAGCATTGGCTGCAGCTGAAGCTCAATGGTAGCTCTTCTTCCTATTCTAAGCTGCAAAGGAGAGTATGCAGAGTAGTCAAAATGGCTACTTGGTATGCTATTTGGATGGAAAGGAATTCTGGTAGGCTGGACTATGTTATCAGACGGCCTGGTATACTGATTTCAATGATTCGACATCAAGTGCATGGACGATTAGTGAAGCAATTATGTAATAACTCTATGCCTAGTGATTGTAGTTGGCTAAGTATGATTAATGTTCGTTGTCCTTTTTGTACTTAGCTTAGTTTTTGAGAAACTTCAAGTAAGTTGAAAATGTTGTAACTGGTTTTTTATTTTAATACAAAAAAGCTCACATTTCACCAAAAAAAAAGGTAGGGAACAATAAAGTAAAGACTTTTATTTGCACCAAAAGGTGTGATATGGTATCACAAATTCACCTTCATAAGCACATAATATTAGATAAGGTGTGTTAGAAAGTGATAAATAATCCTATGTGATATGATTTAATCTTTATAAATAAAGTTGGAGGTAATTCATGTTATAAAAGTTGTCTGGCATTTGAATTTTCCACTAATATAAAACATGGTTAGCAATCATCTACTTTTCATATGAGATATGGTTAGGCATGGTGCCTAAATTGTAGCTTGTTTTGATAGTAAACATGTGCTCTCTCTTCCTACATGATCACGAGAACAAAAGGTTTGTGGCTCGTGATGCTGTCTATTAAAGAAAAGAGGATTATCTCTTAAAGACAGAGTGGGAGAATATGTTCAAGAGCCACAAACTGAGGATAAGACGTAGGAAGATGTTCCTTCTTAGTCAAAATCAGTAATTATTTATTCGAAACCTAAGTGGACAGGAGTCATGTTATTTTTGAAAGTAACAAACCTGCAACTTATTAAGACGCTTTATATGGTCTCAACTCCACATGAGTCCGAAGTGAGCATAAACATAAAGATGTTTATTTAGCTTGGTTGATTGGTGGCAAAGGGTTTTGCACGCAACAACAACGCCTCATTAAATTCGGATTTTATAGTTGGATTTTAAAATCATCTTGCATGAGTTTTAAAAATCGCAACTATCCTAAGGTATGATGAAAACTTAGGAAGAGGTCTTAAGTAGAAGTTAAGGAGTTGAATTGTATGTTTTGATCATGTGATAAACTTTTCTCGATTTATCGAGTAGTTTATACATGGAGTTTAGTGGGAGTAATGTGGTGTTACTAGTCTTATATGTAAGGGACATATTGATCATTGTGAATGATGGAAGACTTAGGAGAAGAATAATACATATCTAAGGTATCCAGACCTATAAAGATAGTTCTAAAAGGATATTAGCGTTAAATGAATATTCCTATGTTAATAAGAATCTTGACAAGTTCAAAAGTATTGAACATGTAGAAATTGAATCCACATGCTTCCGCTGCGGGATTAATTCATTACGCTAAGATGTATCACCATTCTTAAACCTCGTATACTTGGAGTATGATGAGATGTTACAAATCGAATCTTTGAGAGAAGCCTCTATATAGCCACATAGTTCATTAGTTAGTACTCAGGAAGTACTAAAGAGATGAAGCTAAGTATTTAGAAATGAGATGGATTTATGTGCAAGGTGTGGGAAATATCGGTATACTTCCCTTATAATTAAGGATTATAACGAATTTATTATGATGAATACGAGTCATAAAATAAATTACACAAACAAAATAGAGAATTAAGAAATAACCTTTGGTCCTAGCTAATATGGCCTATATATGAACAATATCGCAATGATATTCTCCTATCAGTTGCACCCAAGATGATATGAGATATGCTTCTGTTCTTTGCTAGAATCGATCCCTCAATTAACTGATTAATTTTTAGGGTTTTGTGTGTATTTTGATGAGAGTGTGCTAGGTAGAAAATTAGGTTAAAGAAAATGATCTCCCACACACTTATTATAACCGAAAATAGAGTGAATAGGGGAGATATTTTTTTTCTCCTAATTTCGACCAACCCTAACCGAAAATAAGAGAAATTATTCTTCTTATTTTCGGTTTTTTTTCACCTACCAAAATAAGATGATTAAATCTTCTTATTTTTGGTATTTTACAAAATGTATACAAAGTGTATAAATTATAAATTGTCATTTAATTTATTCCGTATAAATAAGTCTACATACAACAAATGACTTTAAGTCAATTTATTAATACCTATTCTGTAATAATTTATAATGACAATCATGTATAATAAATACTTTAACTATAAATATCGCATATTTATAATTAGCTAATTAAATATAACCGGTTACATTTAATTACGAATTAACAACTTAATTCGTTCAAGCTAACATTATATACATTAATTAAATATAACATATTATATTCAATTTACGAATTGTGATTAATTGTCTCACTAATATTATTTAATCGGCATTAAATAATCGTCTCATCAACACGTTGACTAATTGTTTAGTCAATTATATGAACTAACCTTTTAGTCATATAAGGCATCAATGTGATTACATTTCCATAATCACATCTCTCAAACACATCCTTTAGGTGTGACTTTTAGGGACCAGTTGATCACCGACATCAGTATGATAATAACGTCAAACTTTCTAGCAAGCCAATCGTTATTAAGTAATCGTTAATCAACTGATAAAATACGAAGTATACCCTTGTGAACCTATAAGAGATTTATAATGTTATCACACTAATTTGTGGAGGACACAAGCTCCAACAAACTCCCACTTGTCCTCACAAGTGTATGTGCGATAACCGATTCTCATATCCTAAAATTTCTCCCACTCAATGTAAAACAATTTGCAAAATCCGTATTCACAAAGGTCGTATTTTACAAGTGATCTGTATCAAGAGTGGTTTCCCCGACTAGAGAGTAACTTAACTGATAAAGGAATCATCATTCGAGCATGGCCATGCATTTCAGTTACAACTCCTCGAGTGGCCCTGAGAAATAACTAAACCTGATAATGGTTGGATATTTTCTTCAACTCGAATCCTGCAGATGTAAGCACAGTATGAAATGACCCAGAAAAAAAACTAATTAGTCTCCTGTTATGGCAGACCATGAGAAAGAAACCAAAGTCACCCAAAAACTGCCTTAATCTCAAGAGACAGTCGATAGTCAAAAGAATCGACTCTAGGAACACAATGGACGTCCAATCCATGACCTGGCACCGAATGTTTTTAAACATTTAGGACTCCATTACGTTGTCACCAAAAATTTGTCCTACGAGGTATCGTTATAATCTCGCATTTGTGATCGATCAGTCAACCGTTAGACTTATGGCTCGTTGAACCCACCATCAATCGACTGCACAATTTATCAGCTCATTAAGGCGATTACGGACCAAAACAAATATAATGTAATTCAGTTCACTTTGTGGCGTTCAATGTTGTCGGTACAATCCACATGAAAAACAAAATATTATAAAAACGATAAGTTATAAATAGTATATGAAAAAAGATAATGTATCAAATCCGTAATCAACTACTACAACTCAGGAACACGTTTAATTCCCATGGAAATAACGTGCCCTTCATGCTTATCAAAATTCAACGGTTTAGTGAGAAGGTCCGCGATGTTATCATCCGAAGCTATCTTGTCAATCACTATCTCTTCTTGCTCCACGTAATCACGGATCAGGTGAGCTTTCCGATGTACATGTCTAGATTTGTTGCTAGACTTTGGCTCCTTAGCCTGGAAGATGGCACCTCTATTGTCACAATAGATGGTGATTGGGTCATTCAAACTAGGAACTATCGTAACTCCTTGTAAGAATTGACGCTTCCATATAGCTTCCTTTGCTGCTTCCGAAGCGGCATAGTACTCGGATTCAGTGGCAGAATCTGCTACAACATCCTATTTGGAACTCTTCCAGCTGACCGCAGCACCATTAAGAGTGAAGACGAACCCGGACTGAGATTTTGAATCATCTCGATCCGTTTGGAAGCTAGCATCTCACAGAATCGATTGCGCATAGCTTAGTATCGCCTCCATAAGTCAGTACCCTATCCTTAGTCCTCCGTAGGTACTTAAGGATGTTTTTAACAGCTATCCAGTGTGTTTCACCTGGATTCTTTTGGTACCGACTCGTCATACTCAATGCATATGCCATGCCTGGACGTATGCATATCATGGCATACATGATTGATCCTATTGCAGATGCATAAGGAACACGACTCATGCGCTCAATCCCTTTAGGCGTCGTGGGTGACTGAGACTTGCTCAACTACATCCCAGACGTCATTGGAAGGTTCCCCTTCTTGGAGTTGGTCATGCTGAACCTCTCAAGAATCTTATCCAAATAAGACTCCTGACTAAGTGATAATGTCTGTCGTGATCTATCTCGGTAGATACGGATTCCCAATATGCGTTGTGCCTCACCCAGATCTTTCATCTGGAAATGGTTCTTCAACCATCCTTTAACCGAAGATAAGAGAGGAATGTCATTCCCAATCAAGAGTATGTCATCGACATACAATATCAAGAAAACAATCTTGCTCCTACTCGACTTGATATATAAGCATGGTTCCTCGACCGATCGAGTGAAACCATACTCTTTTATCACCTGGTCGAAACGATGATTCCAACTCCGAGAAGCTTGCTTAAGTCCATAAATGGAACGCTTAAGCTTGCATACTTTCTTAGGATTTTCAGGATCTGTGACACCTTCGGGTTGCACCATGTACAACTCTTCCTCCAAATAACCGTTTAAGAAGGCGGTTTTCACATTCATTTGCCAAATTTCATAGTCATGAAAAGCGGCAATCGCTAAGATTATCCGAATGGAACGAAGCATGACTACAGGTGCAAAAATTTCATCATAATGTAATCCGTGCACTTGAGTGAAACCTTTTGCCACTAGTCGTGCCTTATAGGTATCTGGTTGCGCGTCTACAGAATGCTTTATTTTGTAAAGTCATTTGCACTGTAGAGGTTTTACCTTATTAGGTAAATCAACAAGATCCCATACGTCATTCTCATACATGGAGTCCATCTCGGATTGTATGGCTTCGAGCCATAGCTTTGAGTCGGACCAGGTCATTGCACCTATATAGGTAGCGGGTTTATTACTCTCTAGGAGTAAAACGTCACTCTCCTCGACCATACCAATGTATCTGTCCGGAGGATTAGAGACTCTACCCGACCTCCTAGGTTCCTGAGGAATGTTAACCGTATCATCAGTTGGAGGAACTACTTCCTCCATCTGTTCCTCGGTTGTTGGTTCTGGAATCTCCGACAGCTCGAAGGTTCTATTACTTGTCTTGTTCTCGAGAAATTATTTCTCTAAGAACGTCGCACTAGCCGCAACAAAAACTCGATGTTCGGTAGGCGAATAGAAGTAATGACCAAACATTCCTTTTGGATAACCAATAAAGTATGTCTTGACCAATCGCGGGCCGAGCTTATCCTCGTGTCTCCACTTGACATAAGCCTCGCAGCCTCAAATCCCAATAAAGGACAAGTTAGGGACCGTTCCCCTCCACATTTCATATGGAGTCTTGTCGACAGCTTCAGTCGGACTTCGGTTAAGTATAAGAGAAGCTGACAAAAGAGCAAAACCCCATAATGAATCAGGTACTACCGTGTGACTCATCATGGATCGAACCATATCAAGTAAGGTTCGATTTCTCCGTTCGGACACACCATTTAATTGAGGTGTTCCAGGTGGAGTTAACTGTAAAACGATTCCACAGTCTTTAAGGTGTTGATCAAACTCATTTGAAAGATATTCGCCACCCCGATCTGAACGGAGTGCTTTAACCTTTCTACCCAGTTGGTTCTCAACCTTGTTCTGGTATTCCTTGAATTTCTCAAAGGACTCACTTTTATGCTTCATCAAGTAGACATATCCGTATCTACTCAAATCGTCCGTGAAAGTGATAAAATATCTATAGCCATCTCTAGCGGTAATTGACATAGGTCCACAAACATCAGTATGTATAAGTCCTAATAGGTCACTAGCGCGCATTCCAACACCTTTGAAGGAAATTCGAGTCATTTTGCCAATGAGACATGATTCACACGTGCCAAATGTAGAAAAATCGAATGCGGGAATAGTCCCATTATCGACGAGTTTCTTTACACGTTTCTCATTTATGTGTCCCATTCGACAGTGCCATAGATAGGTTTGATCTTTGTCACCAACCTTTAATTTCTTATTATTCATGTGTAATATATCCGTGGTTTGATCTAAGATATAAATTCCATTCATGGAAACTGCTTTGCCATAAATCATTTCATTGAAAGAGAAAATACATTTATTAAAAATGAAAAACCGTCCTTATCAAGTACGAAAACTGAAATAATGTTCTTAGACAAACTGGGTACATAGTAACAGTTATATAAAAATAACTCAAAACTACTAGGGAGTTGGATTACGTATGTTCCCTTCGAGACTGCAGCAACTCTAGCTCCATTCCTGACTCGCAGGTCCACATCACCCTTTCCGAGAGGTGTGATGTTTCTTAGGCCCTGCAAATGATTACACAGATGAGAACCACAACTAGTATCAAGTACCCAAGTTCCGAAACTTGCATGGTTAATCTCAATCATATGAATATAAGATGACATACCAACAGGAGTGACGCGGCCTGCTTTTATGTCCTCACGGTACACGGGACAGTTCCTCCTCCAATGTCCAGTCTTGTGACAATGGTGGCACTCAATGTCACCGCCCTTGCTCTTTGCCTTGCCCTGTGAGCCACTAGTCTCACCAGGCCCACTCGTACCGTTTCCTGGCTTCTTAAACTTTGGCTTACCTACAGTTAGGTCACCTGGAGCTTTGCCCTTACCTTTATTCTTGTTGAAAATCGTGAGAACATCCTGCTTCATGCTCCCACTCAATTTCATATCCTTCTCGGTCTGTACGAGAGGTGAGTGTAGCTCATGAGGACTTTTCTTCAAGTCATTCATGTAGTAGTTCGCCCTGAAAAGAGCAAAACCATCATGAAGAGAATGAAGCATTCGGTCAATGACTATGCTCTCACTGATTTTGCAATCAAGTGCCTCCAATTTCTCGACATTCTCAATCATGTTAAGAATGTGTGGGCTAACCGGTTGGCCTTTTTGGAGTTTCGCATCAAAGAAGCGACAGGTATGCTCATAAGTAACGATTCTCGGTGCTTTTGAGAACTCGTTAGTGAGCGTGGTGAAAATCTTGTTTGCACCTTGGGCAATGAAGCGTCTCTGCAAATTGGTTTCCATTGCAAAGATGAGTACGTTCTTTATCGCACCCGCTTCCATGACGAAATCACTATAAGCAAGTGACTCGTTAACTCTTGCATTGGGGCCTGGGTTTACCGGTATTGGCTCAGTTAAGTACTTGAGCTTACCGTCAGCAATGGCAGCATTCCGTAGTGCTGCCTCCCAATCTGCAAAGTTAGACCCATCATTCTTCAGTCGTGTGAACTGATTCATGTTGTCCATAAAAATTTTAAGCCAGGACTCGCGTCCAAGTGTGGCACTCGGCATTGGGATTTCGTTATTTCCAGCCATTTGTTGTAATAGTATTATCAAAATAAACGTATTCTACACTGCGAAAAGAAGAATAAAAATAATAAGCATATGCATCGTTATGATTTTAAGTCTTAATGCAAAACTGTTATAAGCGAAGACTCAAACATTTATACAATTGACCTCCCTCAAGAATTATATAAAAGATTCCAAGACTCAATTATCTGTAAATTGATAAGCCAACCTTTTAGTTAATTCTACTGTTAGAATTCTTGGTCGATAAATTTCTGTAAATTCTATTTTTAGTCCATCATAATCACGAGAAACTCTTCGGACTATAATGTTGAGATAAACTAAGTCAACACAAACTACTTACCCAACGTAGAAGGGGTCATATTATGCCTACCGACGAAGAAGGGATTCATAGTTGTTTGCCCTTATAAAGACTAGTCTCAATTTCCGTTTTAGAGGAAGATCCCATCAACTTTATTTTAATTCATTTTAAGTGAACTAATATCTAGCATGCGAGAATGAATAAACTAAGGTGATGGCTTAAACTGTGTGACATCTGTATGTCTATGAAAACTAACATACAATCTGTATGAGTCAATTTTCATGCATTTTAGTAGGTGGTTTGGTTTTAGGCGGAAAATGATGCACTAACTAGCATGTGAATGAAAAGCAATAAGAACGGTAAAACGTAAAACAAAATAAAGTCCTAGTGTGGCCTATCTATCAAAATGAACATAATACAACTTTGGAATCCATCCTCGGACCCGAGAAGCTTGTCTTGATGTTCCATCTTGATCCATGTAGCGGGAGTGAGCTCCAATCTCCATCTTTAGTCTTCTCAAAATTACAATTTAAAATTACATAATAAACCTATTTACATTCTAATTTAAAAACCGTAATAAATAAAGAAAACCAAACGGATATACGAGATCTCAAATTACATTAAAAATTATGTTTCCATCATTACGAAAACATAATTTAACTAAGGCCACACTAGGTATTACAAATTACAACCGATTGCAAAAATACGTAAATAAATCCATTCAACGATTCATTCAACTAAAAAAAATGCATCAACTAAATAAATTAAACATGCAAGACATAATTCCTTAATTATGTAGATTAATTTCCCAAACCACCTATTTAAATGATCAAATTAAGTGACAATTCCTCAATTACTCACATTAATTTCAATCTTAATTCACATTAAACTTGTAATATGAATTTAATCCAACATTATTTTAAACTTCTTTAAAATAATTAGGTATCTTAAAATTGTGAACTTCTTCACAACAATTAATCATACATTATAAATTTAATGTATAATCAATATTGGCCAAAACAAACAAAAACAAAAACCCTTTTTTTTCTTTTTGGGTCTCGGCAAAACAGTATGAAAATAAACAAAAAAATTTTTTTTTTATTTTTCAGCTCGGCTGAAATAAACAAAAAAACAGAAACCCAAAAAAAAATTTTCTTCCTCGACAATTCTTCAAAAACCGAAAGAAAAACAGTTTTTTTTTTCTTCAGCTCACGGCATAGGCAAAAAAAATAAAACAGGTTTTTTTTTTATTAATATACACGGCTGAAATAAAAAAAAAAAACGAAAACAGCCCTAATTTTTTTAATATCGGCATTATGCCCTAAAACAAAAAAAATTAGATGAACAAAATTGTTTATAGTTGCTATTAGAACAAGATTGGCATAATCACCTTATAATTTAAACATGTAAATTTATGAAACATGATTCTAAACAACAACTTAGAACCATTTATGCCAAAAACTATATAGCAAAAACAATTTATCAACAATGAATCAATCTCCATTTACATTTTAATTTAATCCTCATTAAAGCAAACATCTACAAATTCATCATGTAATCATTTTAACTTATTAAAACAATAAAATGAATGAATCAAAACGGAATTAAATCATCAAAACAAGAACAAAAATCAATTCGACAAAATTAAAAAAAAAAACCTACGGCTAAAAAAAAATTTAACAGCCGAATGCAATTTTTTTTTCTCTCGAAATTCTATTGTTTAAATCCATTTTATGAAAATCATCAAAAAAAATTTCGTGGCCTCACTCTGATACCACTTGTGGGAAATATCGGTATACTTCCCTTATAATTAAGGATTATAACGAATTTATTATGATGAATACGAGTCATAAAATAAATTACACAAACAAAATAGAGAATTAAGAAATAACCTTCGGTCCAAGCTAATATGGCCTATGAACAATATCGCAATGATATTCTCCTATCAGTTGCACCCAAGATGATATGAGATATGCCTTTGTTCTTTGCTAGAATCGATCCCTCAATTAACTGATTAATTTTTAGGGTTTTGTGTGTATTTTGATGAGAGTGTGCTAGGTAGAAAATTAGGTTAAAGAAAATGATCTCCCACACACTTATTATAACCGAAAATAGAGTGAATAGGGGGAGATATTTTTTCTCCTAATTTTGGCCAACCCTAACCGAAAATAAGAGGAATTATTCTTCTTATTTTCGGTTTTTTTCACCTACCAAAATAAGATGATTAAATCTTCTTATTTTTGGTATTTTACAAAATGTATAAAAAGTGTATAAATTATAAATTGTCATTTAATTTATTCCGTATAAATAAGTCTACATACAACAACTTGCAGTCGATTTATTAATACCGGTCTGTAATAATTTATAATGACAATCATGTATAATAAATACTTTAACTATAAATATCGCATATTTATAATTAGCTAATTAAATATAACCGGTTACATTTAATTACGAATTAACAACTTAATTCGTTCAAGCTAACATTATATACATTAATTAAATATAACATATTATATTCAATTTACGAATTGTGATTAGATTAATTGTCTCGGCTAATATTATTTAATCGGCATTAAATAATCGTCTCATCAACACGTTGACTAACTGTTTAGTCAATTATATGAACTAACCTTTTAGTCATATAAGGCATCAATGTGATTACATTTCCATAATCACATCTCTCAAACACATCCTTTAGGTGTGACTTTTAGGGACCAGTTGATCACCGACATCAGTATGATAATAACGTCAAACTTTCTAGCAAGCCAATCGTTATTAAGTAATCGTTAATCAACTGATAAAATACGAAGTATACCCTTGTGAACCTATACGAGATTTATAATGTTATCACACTAATTTGTGGAGGACACAAGCTCCAACACAAGGAGTTACACAAAAACCATATTCTAAACGCATAAGGGTATACTTAGAGTATGACGAGATGTTACAAATCGAATCTTTGAGAGAAGCCTCTATATAGCCACATAGTTCATTAGTTAGTACTCAGGAAGTACTAAAGAGATGAAGCTAAGTATTTAGAAATGAGATGGATTTATGTGCAAGGAGTTACAGAAAAACCATATTCTAAACGCATAAGGATGGTTAGAGAACCTGTAACACCCCCATTTATTTAAGAGCCTTTAGCTAGACATTCCCAAATAAATAGGACTGTTACCATCTCGGTTTCCCCAGGTAGTGAATAACAAAGTACAACAAACCAAAGTACTTTAATTAAAACTTTTACGATTACATTTTTATTACAAATTATCCAACTAAACTTAATATAAAATAAATACAACTCGCAGCGGAAAATAAATAAAGTGATAAAATCTTCTATGTGGTCTAGACTTCTAGGTAGATTGGCCAAGTCCTCACGCATCCCATAGCTCCCAAGTCAGCTAATCTTTAGTACCTGTCAAATCTGCTCCCCATAAAACGGTTCACCGCAGGTGTTCACGAATACACAGTCAACCGCGAGGTTGAGTAGGAATAAACTAAACAACAATAATAATAATCCAACCAAAATAAACATCCTTCAAATTCTCATCACTTCATCCGTACAACTTACTTACATCACTGGCAGTAGCACAACCCTCTTAACAACGTGCTATGCTCAACTGGCAGTAATACTTGCGTACCATGCTCACCTGGCAGTAGTAATTACTTACTATGCACAACTATCTCTGGCAGTAGTAATTACTTACTATGCTCATCCGGGCAAGAACGATTGCTCGCTATGCAGAACTGGCAGTAACACCCTCCGTGTTATGCTCAACTGAATAATCAACTCTCCAACAATCCAATACTCAATGACAATCCTGTCTTACTGCTCAACCAATAATTTATCATACTCAAATACTTATTCCAATAATTAATAAATCATAATTGTTAATTTTAGTCTCATCAACCGTCACATTTAAACATCCATTCAGTTAACAATAAAACCGAGTTGAGTAGGAAATTCCTACCTGGCAAGCAAATACTCCAATTACGCACTCCAATAATGCAATCCAATCAACAAATAAAATTCCTCAATAAAACCGTCACCTAAACATAAATAATAATTCACAATTACTAACTAAACTAATTATAAAATAATTAAACTAATTATAAACTAGTTATATTAATTATATTATTATTACGTAATTTAATAATTGTAAACCCGTCTTAAATCAAACCAAACCTATTCCCGACTTCCAAAACCCGTCCTACACTAATTAATTAAACCAACTAACAATCCTAATAATAAAATATGGCAAAATCACGTGACACATGAGAAACATCATACAACACCCACGCCAAATGACATACACGGTTCAACAATAAGCTATACACCACCTACTAGCACCGCAGCCACCACCCTAGGCTCTACCGTGAGCCACCAACAGCAACCGCCCAGCCACGCACCAACCACCAGCAGCAACACCCACACGGCTGCCCATACCTTACCCTAGCAACCACAACCCACGACACCAACAACCATGTTAAACAAGCAAAAACCGAAACCCGACACCCATAACTACACCGTGGTCAGCCACCTGCACCACGGTGGTCCCCTCTTGACACCACCACCACGGCCTAACCCTACCACCAGTCAATAAACCTCGCCCCAATCTCCCAGGTGCACGGTCAGGTTCGCTATTTCTCCCTCAACCCGTGTTCATAACCAACCCGACACCAACACCCTCCACTCACGATTTGTCTCACCAAAACGCAACCACACCGCCACCAGGCCACCAACGGTTTTCACCACCGATCCAAGGTGGTTCCCTGGGAGGTCCCTCACTCGCTAAACCCAACAAAAATACTTTAGCAATGACTCAACACCGGCAGCAACAACACGAGCACTCTTTCCCCTGTTTTTACGAAATTCCGGCCACCACCACCGCCAACAACCATCTACGACCACCCTATAGCCACCACTAGACTCGACTCACCACCCTGGTACCAACCCTAACCCCGGTCAGGTCTGGGTCACTCGAAATAAGGGTCAAAACCCATATAACCCATGTTACAAACACACCCAACCACCAACAAAAAACCCTAATAACAACCCCCTTCCCGCCGGTCAACGGTGGTCAAATATGAGTCCGGTCACCCCCTGCTGGTCCACGGTCAAGGTCACTCTCTTATTTTGTCAAACGGTGGTCTGATTTACGAGTTATATTAGTTACAAAATCAATATATTAAATTGTGAGACGGTCTTACCTTTTATCGCTAATTGCCTCTTCCGTCTTCTAAATCTCCTTTCTCTTCTTTTATGACTTACTTTTCAGATTAATTAAGTATTTATAGTCTAGGTTTGGGGAGTATATGAGGCCAATTAAGAAATTACTGCCTTTTCCAATTATTATTAGGAATTACCAAATTATTATAATATTTATTATTTTATTATTAAATCCCGCTTTAAATCCCGACTACTCTCATACTAGGCCTAATATAATCAGCCCATTTATTCACAACACACGGCCCAAGAGTTATTACTAGCTAAACCCAAATTTCCGGCTTGCTTATTTATTTATTATTTAATTAACGTCTTTCTCACAACTATTATTAGAAACCTCATTAATTGATTATTTAAATTACATAAATTATTCTCATTAATTATTATTAAATTATGGGGTATTACAGTCTTCCCCACTTAAAATGAACTTCGTCCCGAAGTTCGCCCATTACTACTAAAACAACATTTATAAACATTTGCACAACTGAGCCTCATTCCAACTTATGATCATTGCAACATAATTAACTTACTTAATCATTATCAAACCATATCATACTTATCAAAATGTATCACAAAACTAATTCAAAACATGAAAATGTATCACAAAATAAACTTAAAACATGAGGTGTCACATTCTACCCCCCTAAAAATAAACTTCGTCCGAAGTTTAACTACTACTACTTATTAAACTACGACAACTTAAATACTTATATAAATTATAAGACCCTAATTCTCTCAATAAAACTAGTTACCCTTCTCTCCATTCCTTGCACCTTTGTACTAGCTGTACCAAAAGTCTTTCCACCATTACTCGATTGCCCCCATTGCCTTGCCTATTGTTGTAGCTCCTCTGGGTACTCCATTGCCCCGCATTCCTATTTCCCCCAATACTTGGTGCGGGAGTTCGATAACTCTCTTGGTTCCTATTTTCATTACTTCCCCTAGGTGCACTCCTGCATTCAAAAGCTCTATGCCCCATTTTATTACAGTTAAAACATCTCCATCCTCGAACTGGAATCTGACCTGAGCCTCCTTCTCCACTTCGTGTTGCACTTCCACTATAACTAAACCCTCTGGGTGAAAAATGTTTAGATTGAGTATTGTTTTTCTTACTACCCCCAACTACCTCACTTGATGACTCAGCCTTTCTGTTCTCACTCTTTTCCTTCTTCTCCTCCTTCTCCCTCCTCTCTTCCTTTAACATATCTGCAATCCTTTCTGCGTGCCCAGCTCGTTGATAAACATCATCCATGGTACTTGGTTGACCAACTGCAAGCCTCTTCTTAATAGTGGTTGTTAATCCCTTTTCAAATCTGAGTGCCAACATCTCATCACTAAAATTCAAATCAGCTACATATTCTGACAATTCCATAAACCTGTTATAATAAGTCTCTACTGTCATCTCCTCAGTCATCTTGAAAGAATCAAATTCAGCTCTCATCTTACTCCTAATATGTTCTGGTACAAATACAGCTCTCATATTCTCCTTGAAACCCTTCCAAGTGATAAAAGGTTCATCACTCTCCCTCCAAGCTTCCCTTAAGACTTCCTTACTACGATTCAACCACAAACCCGCTTTTCCCCTCAAATAGTAAGCAGCTTGATCCTCTTGCAACTCCGCAGGACATCCTAGCAACTCAAAAAGGTTATCAAACTCTCTATGCCAATCCCCAAGTAAAGATGGTTCCCCTAATCCGTCATATTTCGTTGGGTTGTGCCTTGCGATACTAGCACTCATCTTTGCTGGATCCTGAACCGATCCCTTAGCTTTCAGTGCCGCAGTCAAAGCGTCATTCATGGATATCAAACGGTCAATCTCCTCTTGGGACATGGTAGAGGGTGTAGGTGTAGATCTCTTTGGAGGCATGGTTCTATAAAAGCAAAACAAGACAACATAAGTTTCTACCCGAGGAAAAGATGGCACAACATTTTTAAATATTCTATACTTACAAAACAAGGTTTGGTTAATTCTATCCTTTCTCACCCCTCTTTAGGTCCTCCTATCATCACTCCTACCTCCCAATTATCATAGGTTAGGAATCGACAAAACATTTATATTAAACTTTTGGTAAACTCGCGTTTTTCGGAATCAAAGTCAAGCTGTAACTTTCAAAAATCACCATTAAATAACCGTTATATTCTACATTGAGTTTTTATACTTTCCCGAAAATATAAAGAGTTTTCAAATCATGAGAAAAAGAATTAAGCCCAAATCTCGAATAATCATTTTATAAAGATTTTTACAATTCAGTGGGTCGAAACAAAAACTGATCAGCAATTTGTCAAAATCTTGGGTCAAATTGTAAAAATCACTATTAATTGTCAAAAAATTACCTTGCAACGTGCCTTATCAATTTAGAAACATATTTGAGTTTTTTAAACAGTGGAGTTGGAATTACGCAAACATCTTAAGTACAAATAAAATGAGAATTTTTACAAAATAGTTTGTCGAAAACTTAACTGTACAGGAATGTTCCGACCATTGTCCACTAAATTATTTATTTCTCCCAAACCGTAAAAATTTTAAACCTAAGACCAACGGCATTGGTAAGCTAACTCAGTGGGTTATCACTCATAAATATTTCAACCATGTATGATGAACGGAGGTCAAATGACAACTAAATCAAATAGAGGTAAAATCTGACGGAATAAAGTTCAGCTCTAAGTTCCTTTTTACTAGGTCACAAGCTCTTATTAACACCCTCCTACTCCTATATCAACACAACTTGGTCGATAAACTTTCACACAGGACTAGTATATACTCTAAAGCATTCATATCACAAGCTTAATCATTTCATAATATATTTTAAATAACATGGCTTTGGGATTCACACAACCGCATATCACTAGACATGATTCTACTATCACACAACGTTCAACTACATAATCAATATCAATTTATAATTACTTTCATGCTCATGATCAAAACAATTCAACATCAACTCCTCATTTCATCCATTCCACATCCCTTAAAATCAAGGTTACGTCCCGTAAACTCAGTTATCAATGAAAACAATATTCAAACAAAGCAACCAAAACTCCTACGACAAAATAAACAATATTCATTTTAAATTACCCCACTCTGTAATATCTCTCAAGGAAATCGGTTCAAAACTGAAAGGGCCAGAAGTTTGGTGTGGGGGGCCCCTAACTCATCCCAAGCCTTAAGTGGGCTCCTAACAGTTTCTATCCGGGTTCATTTTATTAGACACATCCTATGTTCATTATTATGTTCATTGGTTAGGCCTGAGGATCGTTTTTCTCTGATACCACTTTGTAACACCCCCATTTATTTAAGAGCCTTTAGCTAGACATTCCCAAATAAATAGGACTGTTACCATCTCGGTTTCCCGAGGTAGTGAATAACAAAGTACAACAAACCAAAGTACTTTAATTAAAACTTTTACGATTACATTTTTATTACAAATTATCCAACTAAACTTAATATAAAATAAATACAACTCGCAGCGGAAAATAAATAAAGTGATAAAATCTTCTATGTGGTCTAGACTTCTAGGTAGATTGGCCAAGTCCTCACGCGTCCCATAGCTCCCAAGTCAGCTAATCTTTAGTACCTGTCAAATCTACTCCCCATAAAACGGTTCACCGCAGGTGTTCACGAATACACAGTCAACCGCGAGGTTGAGTAGGAATAAACTAAACAACAATAATAATAATCCAACCAAAATAAACATCCTTCAAATTCTCATCACTTCATCCGTACAACTTACTTACATCACTGGCAGTAGCACAACCCTCTTAACACCGTGCTATGCTCAACTGGCAGTAATACTTGCGTACCATGCTCACCTGGCAGTAGTAATTACTTACTATGCACAACTATCTCTGGCAGTAGTAATTACTTACTATGCTCATCTGGCAGTAACGATTGCTCGCTATGCACAACTGGCAGTAACACCCTCCGTGTTATGCTCAACTGAATAATCAACTCTCCAACAATCCAATACTCAATGGCAATCCTGTCTTACTGCTCAACCAATAATTTATCATACTCAAATACTTATTCCAATAATTAATAAATCATAATTGTTAATTTTAGTCTCATCAACCGTCACATTTAAACATCTATTCAGTTAACAATAAAACCGAGTTGAGTAGGAAATTCCTACCTGGCAAGCAAATACTCCAATTACGCACTCCAATAATGCAATCCAATCAACAAATAAAATTCCTCAATAAAACCGTCACCTAAACATAAATAATAATTCACAATTACTAACTAAACTAATTATAAAATAATTAAACTAATTATAAACTAGTTATATTAATTATATTATTATTACGTAATTTAATAATTGTAAACCCGTCTTAAATCAAACCAAACCTATTCCCGACTTCCAAAACCCGTCCTACACTAATTAATTAAACCAACTAACAATCCTAATAATAAAATATGGCAAAATCACGTGACACATGAGAAACATCATACAACACCCACGCCAAATGACATACACGGTTCAACAATAAGCTATACACCACCTACTAGCACCGCAGCCACCACCCTAGGCTCTACCGTGAGCCACCAACAGCAACCGCCCAGCCACGCAGCAACCACCAGCAGCAACACCCACACGGTTGTCCATACCTTACCCTAGCAACCACAACCCACGACACCAACAACCATGTTAAACAAGCAAAAACCGAAACCCGACACCCATAGCTACACCGTGGTCAGCCACCTGCACCACGGTGGTCCCCTCTTGACACCACCACCACGGCCTAACCCTACCACCAGTCAATAAATCTCGCCCCAATCTCCCAGGTGCACGGTCAGGTTCGCCATTTCTCCCTCAACCCGTGTTCATAACCAACCCGACACCAACACCCTCCACTCACGATTTATCTCACCAAAACGCAACCACACCGCCACCAGGCCACCAACGGTTTTCACCACCGATCCAAGGTGGTTCCCTGGGAGGTCCCTCACTCGCTAAACCCAACAAAAATACTTTAGCAATGACTCAACACCGGTAGCAACAACACGAGCACTCTTTCCCCTGTTTTTACGAAATTCCGGCCACCACCATCGCCAACAACCATCTACGACCACCCTATAGACTCCACTAGACTCGACTCATCACCCTGGTACTAACCCTAACCCCGGTCAGGTCTGGGTCACTCGAAATAAGGGTCAAAACCCATATAACCCATGTTACAAACACACCCAACCACCAACAAAAAACTCTAATAACAACCCCCTTCCCGCCGGTCAACGGTGGTCAAATATGAGTCCGGTCACCCCCTGCTGGTCCACGGTCAAGGTCACTCTCTTATTTTGTCAAACGGTGGTCTGATTTACGAGTTATATTAGTTACAAAATCAATATATTAAATTGTGAGACGGTCTTACCTTTTATCGCTAATTTCCTCTTCCGTCTTCTAAATCTCCTTTCTCTTCTTTTATGACTTACTTTTCAGATTAATTAAGTATTTATATTCTAGGTTTGGGGAGTATATGAGGCCAATTAAGAAATTACTGCCTTTTCCAATTATTATTAGGAATTACCAAATTATTATAATATTTATTATTTTATTATTAAATCCCGCTTTAAATCCCGACTACTCTCATACTAGGCCTAATATAATCAGCCCATTTATTCACAACACACGGCCCAAGACTTATTACTAGCTAAACCCAAATTTCCGGCTTGCTTATTTATTTATTATTTAATTAACGTCTTTCTCGCAACTATTATTAGAAACCTCATTAATTGATTATTTAAATTACATAAATTATTCTCATTAATTATTATTAAATTATGGGGTATTACAGAACCATCTTGGCTACATTAATTAAGGAGGACATCTTCTAGAAACATCCTAGGCAGTTGAACAATGAGATATACACAACGGAAATTGAGTACATTTGCAATAATGAGATATGCACGAAGGAGGGGATCATATTAGGATTCGGTTGGAGGAACTATGGTAGTTCGTTCCAATAACCGAAGTTCCTATCCCTACACACTGTGAGGACAGTGGGAGTTATTCAAAGGCAAGAGAGCCTATGTCCAGATTGGATCTTGACATGTGCTCAAAGAAGTTCTTATAATACAAGATTATACACAAGAATGGAAAATAGTATATAGTAAGGTTAAGAAAAGTGCTAAGTGTTGCTAAAACTTGCTAACTAAGGCTTTTTCATAGGCTAAGCATGATAAGTCATGTCATTTCAATTGAGTTGAGATGTATAGTTATAAACAATATTAAGTGTGGATTATAGATTCTGTAGTAATTGATATGGTATCAATTTTACATATGTGATAATGCATTCATCGTTTGAGTTTTATTAAAAACTCTTTTATTACTTTTGTTATATCCAAATAGGTTATAAGGAAAACGTTGAACCCTATTAAAGTGAACTGGATTAACATAGTATTGGCCCCTAGTTGCTTATATGAGGTGACGTCTCCAAGTGACTAGAGTGTGATGCGATTGATGGCAAGTTCAAGTGCCATAGAGTCATAAGAGATGACTAGTCGATCAAATCGGCAGACTGTATGGGACACTCTGTCGGGCAGTGACCGCTTATAGAGTTCTGGTAATTTTTTATAAAGCCTGGTCATGGCGAGAGCTACTATAGTATTCTTTTGAGTCAATTCGTTGACTAGAGACTATTCGCCCAAGGTGGCACAGTTTCTGAGTGACTTTGATTTATGCTCTACGATTTTCGTAACTGAGGTCAAATGGGCAGCTTTTGGGTCATGATGAGTTGTGGCTGATCAACGGGAATAGTGCGATAGGAATTGTCCACCCCTTGTCAGGGTTATCTTAAATCTCAAGGCCACTCGAGGAGTAGTGAACTAAAAATGCGTGGCCACGCTCGGAAGATATCTACGGTAGATAATTCCGGTCAGACAGTTACTCCCCAGATCGAGGAAACCACTCAAGATATGATCAAATGTAAGTATAACCTGCAAGACACCTTGGATTGAGTGGGAGATGATGTAATAGGACAAGAGAATTGGTGACGTACACTTGCCTCGGACAAGTGGGAGATTGTTGGAGTATGTGTCATCGACAATACTGCGATCACATGTTTAAATCTCATAATAAGAATAGGTAAGGGATGATTCAATTATATAGTCAACTGATCAACATTAATCGGTAATGATTGGCTAACTAGAGTTTGACATTACTGTCGTTTGACGGTGGTGATCAGTTGATCCCTTAAGGTCACACCTATAGGACAATTCCCTTAATAGATAAGTTAATTAATTGTATAATGATACAAGTTAATTAATTCCTTAAAAATTGAACAATTTATATTTGTGAGTGAGAATTTGTATCTTATTGTAATTCGATTCATTTTAGTAATTAATATGTTATATTACTAAAATTTATTTAATGTTTGTGAAACAATTAAGATAAGAATGAATGGTTAATTATAATTACAAAATGTTGTGGATTATGTTAACATGACCCATTTTATTTACATGTAATTATGAATTACTAGTTAATTTATTGTATGTGATTTATTTTTTATATAATGATATTTAATAAGTTAAATATGCATTAAAATGACATATAATCCATTATATGTCACATGTCACACAATAATACAATTGACAAAATTAACAAAATAAAATGGATTCCATTTTATGTGCATGGACCGGTTTTTTAAGGGTTTAAAAGGGTGAATTGTGTTTATTAATTTGATTATGGCAAACACAATCATAACCCTAATATCCTAGCCTTCACTCTAAACATTTTGATAAGAGAAAAATAAAAAGAGGAAAGCCATGCATTGGCTCACCAACCCCCATCTACCAGGCCACACATAAGAAGAATAAGGGGGTTGTTTTCTTATTTTTCCACGACATGCACATTATTCATTCTACTCTCTCTTCTTATCTTCTTCTCTCTAAAACAAGTTTTAGATCAAAAAAATTGTTCAAAATATAATATCCTAATTAGATTACTAAAGTAGTAATAGAAATAGTATTGGATTTATTTTGAGGTATCTATTTAATATATCTAGTTAATATATTATTTAGATTTAAGGGTCATATTTTTGGGTGCAACTATGAGGAGACATTCTACTTTGAATGTTTGAAGATTTTGGAAGATCATCCAAAATGGTAATAGCTCAAGATCTAGTTTTGGAAGGAGTCCAAAACTAGCGCCCTTAAATTCGTCCATATGATGTAAGAAATATAATTTCTCCCTTTTGTCCATTTTGTTATGCATGCACTAGATCAACAAGGTTTATATTAACAAGTTAATTAAAATCTCCATTAGAAGAGTCTAATAAGGGTATATGAATCTAACAAGAAGCAGGAGAAGTCCCCTTCTCCATCAGCTTGGCATGAACCATGGCCCTCATATACCGTATGAGGACCGCAAAACTAGAAATAACCCAGTCCAAATGACCTATGCTACTCAAGTCAGTAAGGAGAAGAAGAAGCTTCGTCGACACCTTCTCCCCCTTGTCTCTGAAGTAAATCGAAGACAGAAACCACCAGAGCCACAGTCGGGCTCGCTGCTCAGTTGTACATGGTGGAGGAGGCACCATCCCACCACCTGCATTCATCTGCACCCTCGTCGGAGTCTTACCATCAAAGTATTTCTTGACGTAAGAACTTGGAACTAGGCCGGGTACCCTAGCCGCAGCCTTGGACAGGTTCTAGCCGATCAAACTCCTAGCCTCGGTTGAATCCGCTCTCATGGCCGTCGCAGATCACACTATCGGCTCCTCTCTACAAGGCAAGCCGAAGATTCATAGTCCTCCAAAGTGATCCCGGTCTCTCCAGAAGCCATATGGAAAGTCGAGGTCGTGTCCCGGAAGCGATCTAGGAAAGCTCGAATTAGGCACATGTTGCCCGAATGTTCTTCTCCTTGATCTCTCGCCAGCCCCTCACTAGGGATCTGAAGACCCCACGCTCGATGCTCGATGATCGCCTTCTCTTCCTCCGACAACTTCTCATAGACCTCCATCATGGTCGTGTACCCGGAAAAGGACCTCATGTTCCCGGCCTCCTGCATTTTCAAAGTTTTATTAGCTTCTTAGCTAAGTAAAGCAGATAGTCAAGAAGCATAGCTCGCTCCAACTGGGGGCTTCGCCCAAGTCTTCATTCTCCCCAGCAGCAGCCAAGATATTCTCTAGCGGTATTTGCAGTGATGCTCAAGGTTTCTAATCATCAATGTGTTCCCCAGCAAGAGTTCATTGCCGCTATACAGCCCATGTACTCCTCGACCAAAAGTTGATTATTATTCGGCGGTTCTCAGAAAGTCTCGCCATCTACCAAGCCAAGTTTTCTATCATCGGTTCTCAGAAAGTCTCACCTTCTACCAAGTCAAGTTTTCTATCAGCAGTTCTCAGAAAGTCTCGCCTTCTACCAAGTCAAGTTTTCTATCAGCGGTTCTCAGAAAGTCCTGCCTTCATTCAACAGTTCTCGGAAAGTCCTGCCTTCTACTCAGCGGTTCTCGGAAAGTCCTGCTTTCTATAAAGTTAATTATTTATGCGACGCTTCTTATAAAGTCATGCCTTCGTCCCTAGCGGTTCTCAAAACATCCTGCTTCTGTCCCAGTAGTTTCTACCAACGTTCTGCTACCTACAAGCCCATTTATCCCCGGCGGTTCTCAGAAAGTCCTGCCTGTATCCCAGCAGTTTCTTCCAACGTCCTGTTGACCCTCATATGGTTTCTCACGGAGTTCGAGAGAAATAACTCCCGAAGAGTTCTGTACTTTCAGATCTTTTAGAAACTTGCCTTAATCCTTTAGAGTCATCCCTTCAGGATAATCCTTAATATGTTCTTCCTTTCAGTAACCTTCAGATAATCCTTTCAGTACTTTTCAAAAGGTCTTTTCAGTTACGTCCTCATGTACAGTCCTTCGGAAAGTTATCCTTCAGCCTTCCCTTTAGATATAGCCTTCAAGGTTAGCCTTCATAAGTGTTAATAAGTTTCTTCAAAAGCCATGTAACCCTAATGTCTTCAGACACCAAGTTATCTTCAGACAAAAGAGTTTTGCCGAAGCGCCTTCAGTCCTGTTTCACCCAGGGGTGTCTCAGGTATATTTTCTTCTTATGGACGGTGAGCTTTCCCACGTAGTCTAATGGAATTTATACGACCCTCCTCGATAGTTGATAGACTCTAAAATATTCTCGACGACAGGTCCTTGGCTCAGACCCCTTGAGCCGCCTCGCGTCGCCATAGTCTTCAGGTTTTAATCTTCGATTGACCTGGAGGCTATACTTTGAATTTCGCCTTGTCCAAGCTTCAGAAAAGTGGGGGGTCTGTAGACACCTCGTTTCTGCACCTCCCGCCAACCATCTAGTGATGATTGGGCCGCATGTTTAATTACGCGGTGCGATTTATGACATTTTGTAAGTTCATTGACATGTGATAGCTCAAACAGTTGAGTCAACCTCATGGTCGTCATCTACGCACCGATACGGTCGTTTTGACAGTAATTAGAGTTCATTTGGAGTCCGGGTCAAAAACCGCTTCCATTTTCTGAACCGTCTTAAACCCGAGTCGGAATATTATGGAATTTTCCGGAGTAATATCTAAATTCCATCTTTTATCACGAAAATATCTACTTTGCGGAATAAGGAAGCCTACATCTTCCCTAATTCTTAAAACCAACCGCGGAAATCTTTCTTGCTGAGCAGGAAACTGCCCAAAAGAGAATGCAGCAAGAATTGCGCCTCTTGGAAAGGTCGCAGTTCCTCCTGCGCCTCTTCCTGGTCTGCTTTTTCTCCAGTTTTCATATTTCTTTCCTAATCCTACTTTTTCCATAATTCCTCCGTGTGATTAATATAAATAGAGGCCTTCGCCTCACATATTATTCACGCGAGTGTCCGCCCTTCTCTTCTCCCTTTGCATTCTAAGACCGCGCTCTTGCTTTTCGACGCATAAGTGCTTGATCTACTCAACTACGTAAGCTCAGATCATTCTGAGTACCAGTCACGTTTGTATGACCGACCAATTTGACCATTACACTTTAATCAACTCAATCAATTTGTTCTAAATCCTCTTTAGAAGGCATTTTCATATTACATCGAGTCGAGCAATCACTAATACGACAACTTAGTTAATCTCGCTTTATCAAACATGTAAGTATGAGGATGTAAATCCCGATTTTATTTACTGTATTTTATTTTGTATTAATTAATGTGCGAATTTATATCATAAATATGCTTAAAACTGTTTTCAAAAATCAAGTTTCAAACCGTTTTGATAAAAACAGCACTGATGCGCCTTCTGGAATAGTCACAACATCTGATGCGCCTCTTCCAGAGGCTGCTTATCAGTTGCTGCTCTTCTTCTTCTTCCTCCTGCCACTGTTTACTTTCATCTTCTCGTCCTTTTTCCTTCTTTTCGTCTTTTCTTCTTTATTTCTCCAAATCTTTTATTAGTTTTAGTTTCCAAATTGTTTTATTAAATCATTTTCAATAATTTTCAGACTTAAATCCCTTATTACTAATATTTGCGGGTTTTCGTCACAAATTCAAACCCGGATTTTGAGGGGCTCGATTTGTCCATATCAAGTCTCTAGAATTCGTCTTTTGTACGTATTTCTCTTTATTTTTCAGATTTTGTTTCCTCTTGCTTCCAATTTTCGTCTCCAACTCGAGTTTTGTATATAAATCCGTTTCCGACATCGCACAATAACTAACTTGTAATGTTTTGTTTCAATTCATTTTTATTGCTTTACAACGATTCTTAATGCATGTAATACAACTAAATCACCTGCACTAGAGTTATATAACAATAATCAATATTAATCAACCAATAAACGGTAACAATTAACGAGTCTGACTTTCACAGTCAAAACAGACGCACAGTCTGATGTGCCTCTTCTAAGGGACGCAGCAGATGTTGCGCCTGTTCTGAGATGGTTTCTGCCCCTGAACTCATCTCGTCAGACGTAGGCTTTCTAACTAGGTTTTAACTAACTATTATTTGTATTACCGTCAACAATTCGACATATTTTCATATTTCCTTTAATTATTTTATTTCTTTTACCTTTTTTATTTCTTTTCTTTTCAAATCCTTTTGTTTTCGAGCGTACTTGTGATGTAAATTCAAGCTATCCATTGTAATTCAATTTTAATTTATGTCTTTTTATTATTTATTTATTTATTTCTATTTGACGGTCACATGTAATTAATCTAACCTCCAACTTCGACTTAATTAATTGCTAAAATTGTTTGTTCACCGACATAGTCTAATTCTCAAATGCTAGGATTAACCCGTTGGATGTTGCATAGCATGCATACAATTGACAACATATCAAGTATAATAAACTTCCCTAATCATTAGTAGAGGCCGCTATCGAGGCGGGCGGGATTAGGTGTTCAAATAAACGAGCTTCCTAATACGTACCTTCACCCCTTACTCAAGATCTCTGTGAACATCCGTGTTCATTGGCATCACGAGAGTCATTCTAGATAGTGAATGCTAAGGGTAACAAATTTCTTAGTGTTCATGTCACTACTTTGTGTCTTGACATGACGCGAAGTATTCGAACGGCTCCAATTTTCCATAAAAATTGGTGGCGACTCCACAAATGCAGGCTTGTCAAACCTTTCACCGGTTTCAATGCCTTTCAAATCGGAAATGGCCCATGACGTGCTTTGGCCCTCGCGCAGAAGTTCCGTGGGAGAAGTGTCGCCGCCTCGAAACCAACGCGCGGGTGGCTGTGTTCACAACTACCTGTTATACGGGGTCACACCTTTAAAAAAAATTATTAAAAACATAAAATCTATCTTCATCTTCTTCCAACCTTAACTCCTTCACCATTCACCAAACACAAAACCATCATATTTGCCGCCATCCACACTTTTCATTCATCACCCTCCCCACCACTATCTCCGCCGCCCTCCTCCACTACGCCTCCACCCTAACCACCACTTCACGCAAGTCCTTGTCCGAATGCACCACCATCGCATCCTGGATAAAAACCAACACATCATCTCCTCTTGTGATCAATTAGAAACTTACCCTAATCAATTACATGTATATCCATGATTAACCCATATTTAATTAGTAAACAACCCAGAAAATATTCACAATACATAATACTCCATATAAAACAATCAGAAATTAGTCAAGAGAAAAAGGGGGATTTTACAGGTCCATTTTTGTGGTTTTAGTATTGTTTCTTTATGGAATAGTAGTATCTTAATATCGTAATAGTTGAAAATTTAGGATTTTATGTGCATCTACTCCTACCCTTCACAAGACGGGATTAGTTGTTACTCTGGTTGTTCGTCTTCAGCAGATCTGTCCACAATGTATTGTCAGAGGATTGTGGGTGCCCGTAGTGGTGAACGTTGGTGGAGTAATGGTGGAGTAAAAGGTTTATGAAGGGTGAAGGTGATTTGAAGATACAGGAGTGGTAGTGGATTGGTGTTGGGTGATGAAAGAGGAGGAAGGAGGTTTAAACAAAAAAAGGATAAAAGGGGGTTACTGGTTGGTTTACCTGATATTATAGGTGAAAATGGCTTAAGTGCAATATAAGTAAATGAGGGTACTAGTAGGGTTTATTTTGAGTTAAATTAAAGTATGGATTAATATGAGAATAGACCAATAGTTATGATTATTCCTGTCAAATAACCCTTAAATAAATAACAAATTTAGTGACTACATAAACGTAAACAAATGAATAAATGTGAACTATACAAATTACAAGTCGACTATCATCTATGTCATCTATGCTATGCTACTCGATTCCGAGTCCAAGGCGCGGCCCAAATCCGGATCACATCAACAAGCAAAACTTGTACTTAACCTGCTCCCCATATCATATGGATCGACACAGGCCACCCCGGAAATAGGTGATAATTACACAAACACACAAACGTCAGTTTCAATAAATAAATAGTGACACAACTCAAAGTGTGTGGTTATGCAATATGACTATAATATGAATGGAACGCTATCAAACAACCACCACGCCGGTACCGGGACACGCCAGACGTACCCACAACCACCGGTGCCAGGGACACGCCCACGACACCACAACTCACAAACAGGTAGCGGGACATACCTAGACGTACCGGGCCCGGAAGCCAACCGGGTCACTTGCCAGACGTCGTGTCTCAACTACAAGAGTCCCTCCAAACTCGAGTCATTAATGTGCACATCCCTCTTAGAGTGGGAAGCTCCAAGAGGCGACTCAAGCGGAAGACGGTCTCCCAACCACCTTCCGTCTCCTCAACAACAACCAAACAATCACAACCATCATACTCTCCAATATACATGATAAATAAAATAAATGCAAGATACCACACAATATGCCAATTAACGACTCATCCAATCGTCTTAACCAATATCATATTATTATAATGCAATGACCACAAAAATACGACTCACATGACCATTCAAACATATACTAAAACTGAGTAGGATTAACTACCTTTTAGCATACTCCGTAAGCAATCCGACTGATAATAATCTTCCACAAAAATTGTCACCTAAATATAATAATTAAATATATTTAATTACTAACTAATCTAATTAAATCAAATTAAATACGAATTCAATTAATTAAATAAAAACCCGTCTTATGCTACTTAAATCCCGTCTTAATTACTCGCCAACCACATGGTTTGATACCGTCGTTTCAGTACCAAAACTAAATACCTAAGTACTACTACAGAAGTCAGCGGTAAGTAGGGTCGATCTCCACAGGGAGGCGGTCACTATCTACTTGTCAATTCAATCTGTCTACGGTCACAATTTGGGGGTTTAAATATTGTTACTAAACTAATGAAGGCAAGGCAAGGGATAGAAAAAGAGAGAAATCAAATAGAGAGAAAAATGCCAGGATGTCGGGTTATCATGATAGATGCACAAGTCAGCTAAAGGTAGGTCAGTCGATCTAATGTGAGAAGAGTAAAGGAAAGGTCCTTCTGTGGACGCGGGTCACGGGGGCGCTTGGGACAAGCGTTTGCATTTGTGGAGTCGCCACCAATTTATTGTGGAAAATTGGAAACCGTTCGAATACCTCGTGTCATGTCAAGACACAAAGTAGTGACATAGACACTAAGCACTCGTTACCCTTAGCATTCTATGTCTAGAATGACTCTCGTGGATGCCAATGAACACGGATGTTCACAGAGATCTGGAGTAAGGGGTGAGGGTACGTATTAGGAAGCTCTTTTAATCGAACACCTAATCCCGCCCGCCTCGATAGCGGCCTCTACTAATGATTAGGGAAAATCGTCTATACTCGATATATTGTCGATTTATATGCATGCAATGCAACATCCAACGTTTTAATCCTAACATGTGAGAATTAGACTAAGTTGGTTAACAATTAATTTAGCACACAATTAAGTCGATGTAGGGATTTAGATTTATTACGTGTGAAGGCATACCAACAATATGATACAAGAAATATAATAAATACAATAATGAAAATTACAATAATTACAATGGGATTAAACGATTTATGTCGAAAATACTTTTAAAACGGATAATTTGGAAAAGAATAAATAAATAAATTAACGAACAGGAATCAAGGTGATAATACGAATAAAAGTTAGTTAATACGTAATTAGTTAACTAGGTCAAGGCAAAACGGGAGTTCAGAGACAGAAATCAACCAGGAACAGGTGCAGCAGAGCTGCGCCCTCTGGAAGAGGCGCGGCAGTTGCTCCGTCTGTTCCTTGGCTCAATTCTGGCTGAAGCCGGAATTGCAAATCGTTAATGTTAATTGGTGAATTTAATGATTGATTATATTATTTGACTCGGATGAAAGTGATTATATGTTATTTACATATGATTGAGGGTCATAAAAACAGTAAACACGAATAAAACTAATTAAAACGAGTTAATTACATGATTAAAAGGGTTAATTAATGAATTGAATGAACTAATTAGGTTAAACAAGACGAATTAATGATGAATATGATAAATAAACAGGTGGAAATATATCAAAGATCGAATTCCAGAGATCCAATATGGATGAATCGAATCTCTAAAACCCGGATTGACTTTAATGACGAAAACCCGCAAATATTAGTTATAAGGGATTTAAGTCGGGACTTAATGACGAATTAAATATTAATGAAGATGAATAATATGTCAAATTACTATGTTAAAATTGTTATGTTAAAGAATCAGAGAACAAACAAAATAAAAGAGACGAATTGACAAAAGACGAAGGAAGAAGAAAGGAAGCAGGAACTGCGGTAGCCTCACGAAGAGGCGCAGCAGGTGCTGCGTCCCTTCGAAGAGGCGCAGTAGTTGTTGCGTCCTTTTTCGACGGTTGTCTTCTGATAATTCGTAAAAAGGAATTTAAAGCATGGTTTTATAAATCGGTTTTAGAAATATTTTCGACATAAATCTTACATTATGATTACAATAAATAAAGAACAATAAACAAAAGAAGGATTTATACCTTCAGACTTACATGTTTGACGAAACGAGATGAACTAAGTTAACGTTTAGTGATGCTCGACTCGAATGTACGACGAAAGTGCCCTCTAGGAGGAAATAAACAGATTGATTAAGTTCATTAATTGTGGAGTTGGTCAAATTGGTCGGTCATGCAAAACGAGGCTGGTACTTAGAAAGATCCGAGCTTACGTGGTCGAAAGTTCAAGCACGTAGACGCCAAAAAGTAAGAACGTGGTCTAGAATGCAAAGGGAGAAGAGAAGGGCGGACACTCGCGTGAGAAATATGTGAGACCAAAGGTCTCTATTTATACTAATCACAAGGAGGAAGTAGGGTTTTTCTGAGAAACTTTGGAAGTGAATCTCGAAAAGATATGAAAAGATACGAAAATACGCAGAAATGGACTTGGGAAGAGGCGCAGCAGGCACTGCGTCTCTTGGAAGAGGCGCAGCACTTGCTGCGTCCTTTCCCATGTGGTTTCCTCCTGCGGAAGAAAGATTTCCCTGTTTAATTTATGGAATAACGGATTAATCTTGTTTTCCTTAATATTTTGTGTGAATATTACGGAAAATTCTTTACCAAAGATTAAAAGATTGGAAAATATGGAATAGAAATATCCGGAACATTCCAGAACATTCTGACTCGGCATTTTAACGGTTATCAGAAAATGAAGACGGTTTTAGGCCCGGACTCCAAATGTACTCTAATTACTGCCAAAACGACCATATTGGCGCGTAGATGACAATTAAGAGGTAGACACAAGTATTTGAGCGATCACTTGACGATAAACTTACGAACTGTCACAAATCGTTCCGCGTACCAAACATGCGGCCCAATCATCACCGGGTGGTTTGCGGGAGGTGCAGAAATGAGGTATCTACAGAGCCCCTAAAGTATAGCCATCAGGTCAATCGAAGATTACAACCTGACGACTATGGCGACGCGAGGCGGTTCAAGGGGTCTGAACCAAGGACCTGTCGTCGGGAACATTTTAGAGTCTGTCGACTATCGGGGAGGGTCGTTTAAAGTCCATTAGACTACGTAAGGAGGCTCTCCAGCCATAAGAAGATACCATACCTGAAATTCTTCGAAACTCTAGGGGAAACCAAATGCGATATTGGGAGAAGACAAAGGACGTAGTCAGGAACTGCTGGGAGAAATCTACTTGGGTCGGCTTCAAACAAACTTCGGAAGAGCTTGGTGTCGATGTTGATCTCCATGTCTCGAGAAGGATGATTGTCTGTCGTGAACTCGCTGGGGGAACATAATCGGGAACTTATCTCCATGTCTCGAGAAGAACGATTGTCTGTCGTGAACTCTCGCTGGGGGAAATATAATAAAGGCGTGTCGAAACACCTGTCAGGGAATACTCGCTCATTGTGACAAGCAAGGTCTTGGATAACAAATAAATGTGACGACAGTTTGCAGTTGTAGTTGGCTCGAAAATGCGGATCCAGACGAAGAATAAATGTCAAACAGACCAAATATGTGATATGGCATCAAGGAAGAGGCGCACCAAAGATGGGCCCACAAATAACAAATCCATAACGAATTTTTGAAAATTCATATGAAGGGAAGCTGAGTAAGAGGCGCAGCAAGAGCTGCGTCTCTTGGAAGAGGCGGCGGGCATCGAGCCCCCAGAGTACCCCGCGACCGGGAGGACGACGATCTCTGAGCTGCGTGATTTTGACGTGGCGGTGACGGATGCTGGCTTGAACGAGTGGCAGCATCTGATTCGGAGGGTGAGTCTCTAACTTGTATCATTTTTGCGTAAGAACACATTTGCTTGAATTTATCCAATTATTGAGAATATCTCATTCGAAATGTTGGTCGCGCCATCCCGGTTCGTGGCTCTATGGAGGGTAGCCAACCGGCTGCGAGCTACTGCCGTCGAGGCACTTGTCGGCAGTTGAGGGCGTCAGGTATGAACCTTCCGTTTACCTCATTTTTTAATTTTCTAACTTTCTTTATCGTTTGACTGCTTGAAATGATTGACATGAGCCAATTGTTGCGTTTGCAGGGAGAGAGCGACCTGGAGCGAGAGCTAGCCCAGTCTCGGGAGGAGACAGCTCGTCTGCTGAGGGAGCTCGAGGTTCGTGACGCTGAGGTTGCCGCTCTCGAGGCGAGAGTTGCGGAGCTAGGCGGCGACCAGCAGTAGCTTTCTTGTTGTTTTTGTTTGTTGTCGGCTGTATTTTTGTACTTTTGTACATTTTAGGACCCATATTTTGGATTTTGTTTTGGGGCTCGAGCCCCCAGTTTCGTGTATATATCCCTTTTAGTTGTATATATGATGGCCTGAGTGCTTTTGCTGCCGAGTTGTGTTGCTTGTACCTGCAGGTTAGCTTTGAACAGGTTTGGTAGATGACGGTTTACGCCGTCATGCTGCCGAAAATTATATAGAAATTCACATAAAGCATACATTTGTACATATGGCCTAACTTAGCGAAAAACAACGACTCGAAAATGCAAAAAAAATTGCCAGAAATGATCGGATGGTAGGGAGGGCTACCCCCTAAAAAAAGAAGAAAATAGAAACCTATAAGTTTGAAATGTAATATGGAACGGGAGTGAAATGATTCCCCAAAAAGAAAATTAAAAAAGAAATTTTATAAGTTTAAAAAATTAATAAATTAAATTATTTGAAAATTAATAAATTAAATTGGAAATGTATAAGTGTACTAAAATGACGAAAATATCGATATCGCCTCGAAATACATGCCCGTGGAATTAGGAAACACGAAATATAGTAATTTGACGTATTTACCAAAATAATAACCCGTATGAATAGGAAATATTCGTTGAGGAATTTAGGAAAGATCCAACGCGGAAAATGACAGAAAGAAGGCTGAGGAAGAGGCGCGGCAAGAGCTGCGTCCCTTCAAAGAGGCGCAGCAGGTGCTGCGCCTGTTCCCCAGTGTATCCGTCCTGACAGATTTTAGGAAACAACTTTTAGTATAAATAGAGACGTCAAGGGAGGTTTTATTCACATAATTCTTCCGTCTTATTACATAAAGCTCTCAAAATAAGCATATATCATGAATACTCTCGAAATTCGTCTAAAAGAGTGGACAAAAGAGTTTTCTAGTGTGGAGAAGTACGACATGGGTGCTTATAATTTTGGATCGCTATTGAGTTTGAAGCTGATTAAGGTAGCCAAACCATTCCTAGATGCTTATCTTGATTATTGGGACCCGAATTATCACGTATTTACCTTCCCTGGAGGTGATATTTGCCCATTTCCCGAAGAAATTGTTGTGATCGGTGGTTGGGACCCTGAGCATTTGCCAGCTATTCCTTCTACTTCCCAAGGGTATAAGAACAAGTTTAGAGATTTGCTTGGGTTGACAAGAGTTGAGGTTGACCGTCTTGTGACCTCGAAAGGAGTGCAAATGCTGGATTTTATTGATCGATTCATTAACAGGGCAGATCCCACCATCTCTTATGTTGCTAGGCGAAGGGCATTCTGGTTTTGCCTACTACATGTATATGTCCTTCAAGGGCATGTGGATGAGGATTTGAGAGTTGATCCTCGTTATCTGAGCCTGATTGAACAAATGGAGCTGCGTAGGAGCCCAGCTTGCCTGTGTTTAGGAGAGATCCTATTGGGTTTAGACAACAGGAAAGCCAACCGTGACCTACCTTATTTGGGAAGTCCCATTGTTTTGCAGGTAAAGAATAAAATTCTTCTTCTCTCTTTTTTTCTCGTTTTTCTTTTTTTTTTCTTTTTTTTTTCGTTTTTTTCGATTTTTTTTTCTTTTTTTTCTTTTTAGTACCTGCTTTTGGTAGGTTTGGCTTATGGAGCGCCTTCGATTGATCGAGCCCCCAGTTAATGTTCCTGCTTATCATGCTCGCTCAATTGCAATGAGGACTAGGCTCTACATGGTTGATTTCACTCAAGTCTGCAATTATTGGGAAAAAAAACTGAAGAGTGATGATGGTCCCCTGATTAGATGGATCGTACCATGGTGGCATCTCAAATCTGTCACTGGAGTATCTTCCTTGGATCCTACCCGATCTGTTTGAGTTCCCGGCTTGGAGTTTATGATATGCATCTTCCCGGAGAGGTTGATGAGGCAGGTTGGATTAAAACAAATGATTCCGAAGCTTGACACGATTCCGCAGACTACCGTGGCGCTTACTACTGAGAATCGAATAGAATGGGCCATCAAATGGGCTCAAAGAAATGTATGGTTCTTGAACTCTTCTGTTAGTGCTCTATGGGTGTCGGATTCCTATCTGCGGTGGAGGAAAGCTACTACTCCGGAGGAGCGCGAGAGATTGAGGAAGCGCGAGCCTGTTGACTACAAGGTTCGTGATGTGGAAAAGGAGAAAGACAAGCATCTGACTAAGGGAGAGGAAGAAACCGGATTTCGAGTCGTTCATCCTTCGAAGAAACCGAAGACTTCTCCTGCCGTTGAAAAGGTGATTGACAAGAATGGCAAAGCTAGAACACGAGAGAGACCGTTGGTGATTAGGTCTGAAGTGGCGCAAGAGCGTCCGGCTCGAGGTCGGGACAAGAAATATGACAAAAACGACATGGGAAAGGGAAAATGGAGGAATAGCCCAAGTTTCTATTATTATTTATTATTATTATTATTATTGTAATAAGAAGGTGGGGTTTTTAGAATCCTAGCCTATATTTTATTATATATTTTTTTAGCGTTATTTTATTATGTAACGTACTATTATTATTAGAAATGAAATAAAAAGGTTAATTGGTTATGAAACCGTTGTGATTTTCTTTTTGTTATTCTTGTCGAATTTCAAATGCAATTGCAAATGTCCTTCTATTTACATTCAAAATAAATTAATGGGTTGTATCCTGTGAAGGATTGCCTACGTATTCATTTAAAAATGAAATCAAACCCTTGCGCGTAGTTCAAGTAAATGTAAAAGAATAATTGTTCTAAGCAAGAGCTTGTAATGAACTTAGAAAATGAGCATGAGCTTGTACTTACTCCTAAAATGCAATTTAGTTTCTTTGATGATACGAGGACGACAAGTTGCCAAAATGCAACAGCAAGGTGACATCAGTTTATTTCAGCTTGGCCAGGGGCCGTTTATTTCGTGTCACAGGAGCGACACGTGAGGTTACACGAGGCGCGTTTTTGTGGGGTAATATCCGTATAAAACCCTTAAATTATAGGACTATAACGCAAATTTAATACGTGATATATTGTCATAAACGAAAAACAACATGAAACGATAAAGATTAAGAATCAACCTCGGGTCCTTTGTAGTGCGGCGTAAAGAACAGAAATCAACAGGGATTTCCTCCTAATCGTTGCACCCAAGACCGTCTGAGACTATGCCCTTGTGCTAGAAATGTATTCTCTAATTGCCTTGCAATATTGAGAGAATAGTTGTGTGAGTTTTTCTTAGATGTGAGATCTGAATTTTGAGAGGTAATTTTCTCAAAACCCTAATTATTTTTCACAAATGAATGATTAGGGCAAAAGGAGAGAAAGCTCTCCTTTTGTTGCTTGGTTCGGCCGTGAGCCTCAATAGGGGAGAGTGGGCTTTCCACTTTCTCTTATTTTTAACTCGTGGTCCGGTTCGTAAAATGCTAAATGTATATGACACGGTTTATTATAAATCGTCATCGGTTACCGGCTATTAATATATCGTCTAGTAACAAGGATTAGCCGACATATTAATACATGTCCGACAAAGACAATATAGTATAATTAATTCAATATACATTAATTAAATATAACCGTTTATATTTAATTTACGAATTAATTGTTTAATTCGCCTTAGCCCATTTTATTTAATCCGTATTAAATAAAGTATCTCAACATCGCATTTTGACTAATTACTAGTCAAATAACTCGGACTAACTGCTTAGTCAATTTTCTGGCATCAACATGACTGTATTTTCATACCGTTACATCTCTCAAACGTATCCTATAGGTGTGACTTTTAGGGACCAGTTGATCACCGCCATCTGTATGACAATAACGTCAAACTTATCTAGCAAGCCAACCGTTATTGATAAACGTGGACCAACTTATTATAATACGAAAGTATACCCTTTGATCCTTTTAGAGATTTATAAGTCCTTGCACTAACTGTAAAGGACACCAGCCCCAACAAGCTCCCACTTATCCGTACAAGTGTACGTGCAATGACGTTATCCGCACTAACTGGAGGACACCACCTCCAACAAACTCCCACTTGTCCGTACAAGTGTATGTGCGATAACCGATTCTCATATTCATTTAAAATTTCTCCCACTCAATGTAAAACAATTTGCAGATCCGGATCCGCAAAGGTCGTATTCTACAATCGATCTGTATCAAGAGTGGTTTCCCCGACTAGAGAGTAACTTAACTGATAAAACGAATCCGTATCCGAGCATGGCCATGCATTTCGATTCTGACTCCTCGAGTGGCCCTGAGAAATATCGAGTACCTGATAAAGGCTGAATATTTTCTTCAACTCGACTCCTTCCGATCTAAGCACAGCATGAAATGACCCAGAAAAAATCTACTTGGCCCCCTGTTACGGATGACCGTGAGAAAGAAACCAAAGTCACCCAAAATCTGCCTTAGTCTCAAGAGACAGTCGATAGTCAAAAGAATCGACTCTTAGGATCACCATGGAGGTCCTATCCACGACCGGGCACCGAATGTTATAAAACATTTAGGACTCCTCGTCGATGTCACAATTGTGTCCTACGAAATATCCGTATAAATCGCCTCTGTGATTGGTCAGTCAACCTTTTGACTTATGGCTCGTTGAACCCACCATCAACCAACGTCACAAAATAATTGCCGGAGTTATCAGCTCACGTGGGCAATTAAGGACCAAAATATAATGTTTGTTCAGTTCACTTTGTGGTGTTCAAAATTGTCGTACAAATCCACATGAAAAACAAAATATATAAATATCAAAACGATGATGTCGTATAGAGTACATAAAGGAATGAATCTAATCCATAAAAGAGTACTACAACTTAGGAACACGTTTAATTCCCATGGAATTAACGTGCCCTTCATGCTTATCTTGTCGTAATGGTTTAGTGAGAGGATCTGCTATGTTATCATCTGTAGCAATCTTTTCTATCACTACTTCCTTTTGCTCCACGTAATCTCGGATTAGATGAGCTTTCCGTTGTACATGTCTAGACTTGTTGCTAGACTTTGGCTCCTTAGCTTGGAAGATGGCACCACTATTGTCGCAATAGATGGTGATCGGGTCATTCGAAATAGGCACTACAGATAGTCCATGTAAGAATTGACGCATCCATATCGCTTCCTTTGTAGCTTCAGACGCGGCATAGTACTCGGACTCAGTCGTAGAATCTGCTGTAACAGTTTGTTTGGAACTCTTCCGGTGATGCAGCGCCATGAAGAGTAAAAACGAATCCGGATCGAGATTTCGAGTCATCTCGATCCGTTTGAAAGCTAGCATCTGCGTAATCGGTTGCGCATAGCTTTTGTTCGCCTCCATAAGTCAATGCCCAATCTTTAGTCCTCCGTAGGTACTTAAGAATGTTCTTGACCAGCCAATGTGATTCACCTGGATCTTTGTTGGAATCGACTTGTCATACTCAATGCATATGCCACGTCCGGACGTGTGCATATCATGGCATACATGATTGATCCTATAGCCGAGGCATAAGGAATCCGTGTCATGCGCTCTTTCTCTTCCGGTGTCTCTGGTGCCTGAGACTTGCTCAAATGCACCCCTGGAGCCATAGGAAGAAACCCCTTTTGGAGTTAGTCATCTTTGAATCTCTCTAGGATTTTGTCTATGTAAGACTCGACCGAGAGATAACATCCGACGTGATCTATCTCGATAGATACGGATGCCTAGAATTCTTTGTGCCTCACCCAGATCTTTCATCCGGAAATGGTTTTTCAACCATACTTTCACCGAAGTTAAGAGAGGTATGTCATTCCTAATCAGGAGTATGTCATCGACATACAATATTAGGAAGACAATCTTGCTCCCACTCGACTTGATATAAAGACATGGTTCCTCGACCGATCGAGTAAATCCATTTTCTTTAATCACTTGGTCGAAGCGATGATTCCAACTCCGAGATGCTTGCTTAAGTCCATAAATGGAACGCTTAAGCTTGCATACTTTCTTAGGATGTTCAGGATCGATGAAACCTTCGGGTTGTACCATGTACAACTCTTCCTCCAAAAAGCCGTTTAAGAAGGCGGTTTTCACATCCATTTGCCAAATTTCATAGTCATGAAAAGCGGCGATCGCTAAGATAATCCGAATGGAACGCAACATGACTACGGGTGCAAAAATTTCATCGTAGTGCAAACCTGGCACTTGGGTGAAACCTTTAGCAACTAGTCGTGCTTTATAGATATCTTGTTGACCTTCCACAGAATGCTTTATCTTGTAAAGCCATTTGCATTGAAGGGGACGAACCTTAGCGGGTAAGTCAACAAGATCCCATACGTTGTTCTCATACATGGAGTCCATCTCGGATTGCATGGCCTCAAGCCATAGCTTTGAGTCGAAGCTGGTCATGGCACCTTTATAGGTTGCGGGTTCACTACTCGTTAAGAGTAGAATGTCATCTATGTCATGTTCCTCGACCATACCTATGTATCAATGGGAGGAATAGAGACTCTTCCCGACCTCCTAGGTTCCTCGGGAATATTCACGCAGTAGGGATTGAAGGAATTGGTTCCTCCAATATTTGCTCGGTATTTGGTTCTGGAATCTCCGATAGGTCGAAGATTCTATCACTCTTTGCATTCTCGAGAAATTCCTTCTCTAAGAATGTCGCACTAGCCGCAACAAAAACACGTTGTTCGGTTGGCGAATAAAAGTAATGACCAAGTGTTCCTTTAGGATAACCTATAAAGTATGTCTTGACCGATCGCGGGCCGAGCTTATCCTCGTGTCTCCACTTGACATAAGCCTCGCAGCCCCAAACCCGTATAAAGGACAAGTTGGGGACCGTTCCCTTCCATAATTCATATGGAGTCTTGTCAACAGCTTTAGACGGACTTCGGTTAAGTATTAGAGCAAGCGGTGACGAGAAGAGCATAACCCCATAATGAGTCGGGTAACACGGTGTGACTCATCATGGATCGAACCATATCAAGCAGTGTTCGATTTCTCCGTTCGGACACACCATTCAATTGAGGTGTTCCGGTGGAGTTAAGCGTAGGGCAATCCCACGATCCTTAAGGTGTTGATCAAACTCGTGAGAAAGATACTCGCCACCACGGTCGAGCGCGAGTGTTTTAATCTTTACGCCCGATGAGGTTCTGTACCCTATTCGGTATTCCTTGAATTTCTCAAAGGATTCACTTTTGTGTTTCATTAAGTAGACATAGCCATATCTACTTAAATCATCCGTGAAAGTGATGAAATACCTATAGCCTTCTCGTGCGGTGATTGACATAGGCCCACATACATCCGTATGTATGAGTCCTAATAGGTCAGCAGCGCGCATTCCAACACCTTTGAAGGAAATCCGAGTCATCTTACCGATGAGACATGATTCACACGTGCCAAATGATTGAAAATCAAAGGCCGAGATAGCTCCATTCTTTATGAGCTGTTTTACGCGTTTCTCATTAATGTGTCCCATACGGCAGTGCCATAGATACGTTTGATCTTTGTCACCAACCTTTAACTTTTTATTCATTACGTGTAATATTTCGGTGGTCTGATCTAAAACATAAATTCCGTTCATGGAGACTGCCTTGCCATAAATCATATTGTGTGATGAGAAAATGCAAGAATTATTCTCTATTACAAATGAAAAACCAAGTTTGTCAAGTGCGTAAACCGAAATAATGTTTTTCGAAAAGACTGGGTACATAATAGAGTTATATAAAAATAACTCAAATCCGCTAGGAAGCTGGATCACGTATGTTCCCCTTGAGACGGCAGCCACTCGTGCTCCATTCCCAACACGCAGGTCCACCTCACCCTTTACGAGGGGTTCGATGTTTCGGAGCCCCTGCACATGATTACACAGATGAGAACCACAACCAGTATCTAGTACCCAAGTTCCGTAACTTGCGTGGTTAATCTCAATCATATGAATAAAAGTAGAAGAGTATGAAGACATACCAACAGGTTTAACACGACCTGCCTTTAAGTCCTCATGATAAACAGGACATGTACGCCTCCAATGCCTAGTCTTGTGGCAATGATGGCATTCCATGTTTTCATTCTTGCTCTTTTGTCGCGATGAGGTGCTCGACTCACCAGTCCACTCTTCCCCTGTCCCCGACTTCTTGAACTTCGGTTTACCTACTGCTAGGTTTGCTTGAGCTTTGCCCTTACCCTTGCCCTTGTTTGACACAACGAGAACATCCTGTTTCAAGCTCCCACTGAACTTCATATACTTCTCGGTCTGTACGAGAAGGGAGTGCAGTTCATGGGGACTTTTCTTCAAATCATTCATATAGTAATTCGCTCTAAAGAGCGCAAAACCATCGTGGAGTGAATGAAGCATGCGGTCAATCACAATGTTCTCGCTGATTTTACAATCAAGCGCCTCCAGTCTCTCGACATTCTCAATCATGCTGAGAATGTGTGGGCTAACCGGTTGGCCCTTCTGGAGTCTCGCATCAAAGAAGCGAGTGGTATGCTCATAGGTCACGATTCTCGGTGCTTTCGAGAATTCCTTAGTGAGCGTGGTGAAAATCTTGTTTGCACCTTGGGCTATGAAGCGTTTCTGCAAATTGGATTCCATTGCAAAAATGAGTACGTTTTTAATCGCACCCGCTTCCATGACGAAGTCGCTATACGTGGAGACCTCGTTAACTCGAGCCGTGGGGCCTGGGGTTGGCGGAAGGGGCTCAGTCAGATACTTGAGCTTCCCGTCAGCAGTGGCAGCATTCCGTAATGCCACCTCCCATTCCGCGAAGTTTGATCCATCATTCTTCAGTCTAGTAGACTGATTCATCTGATTCATGAAGATCCGAAGCCAGGACTCACGGTCCAATGTGGCACTTGGCATTGGGTCATCGAGGATGCCAGCCATTATGTTATTAGCAGTTTAAAATACGTGTTCTACACTGAAAAAGAAAGAAAAACAAAAAACGAAATAAGCAACTCATCGAGGTGATTTAAGTCTATTAAAAATTCATTTTATTCGTGTAGACTCAATGCACTTGCATAATTGATCTCCCTCAAGAATAATACAAGTGATCCCAAGACTCAATTTCTGTAAATTGATAAGCCAACTGTTTAGCTAGTTTTTCCGTAAAAACTCTTGGTCGATAGATTTCCGTAAATCCTATATATAGTCCACCATAATCACAGGGTCGTACGAGTGACCATAGTGTTGAGATAAAATAGGTCAATCGGTTCCAACTTACCCGATGTAGAAGGGGTCATATTATGCCTACCGACGAAGAAGGGACTCATTGGAGTTTGACCTATAAAGACCATTCTCAATTTTGGTTTATACGAGGAAGATCCCATCAACTAAGTTTAGATTCATTTTAAGTGAACGAATAACTAGCAACTGCGTGAATGAATTAATTTAGATGATGGCTTTAAATCGTGTGACATATAAATGTCATAGAAAACTAACGCGTGACCTCTATATGAGTCAGTTTTCATGCAATTATTAGGTGGTTTGGTTTTAGGCGGAATATGATGCAATCTATCGTTACGATAAAATAAATAAATGAAAGCAATACGTAAATAAAAATTCCTAGTGTGGCCTATCCTAGTAAAAAGAACATAATACAACTTTGAAATCCACCGTTGGACCCGAGAAGCTTGTCTTGATGTTCCATCTTTGTCCATGCAGCGGGAGTGAGCATCCGATCTCCATCTTTAGTCTTCTCAAAATTACAATTAAAATTGACAAAATATAAACCTATTTACATTCTAAATAAAAACTGTAATTAAAAAAAATAAAAAAAAGGGAGATACGAGATCTCAAAATACAACCAAGACCGTGTTCCATCATTACGGTAACACGTTCTACTAAGGCCACACTAAGTTACAACCGTTTGTAAAATTAAATAAATACGTAATTAAAAGCATTCAAAACAATCAAAATAACGATAAATAAAATGCATCAACTAAATTAAATTTATTCGTGACATAATTCCGTAATTATGTTAAATTTATCCAAACCACCTTATATGATTAAAATTATGTGACAAAACCGCTTTAGTCAAGTTAATTTTAATCCGTGATAATCCGTTACTTTAAATCGTTTTAAAATAACTAAATGGTACGTGAGTGAACCGTTTCACTATCAAGCGAGTGCATAAAATCCGTATTGTATGCAAATCATGGCCGAAAAGTAAAACAAAAAAATTTTTTTTTTTTTTTTTTATATTCACAAGAATGTTTCGAGAGCAAAAGAGGGAAAAAAATTTCAGCGGCTCAAAAATTTTTAAGCTCGGCCAAAACCAAAACAAAGTCGATTTGACAAAAACCAATTGCAATTTAAACTAATCCGTATAGAATTAAATCCACAATTGTCTAAACTTTAACATGTTGCAACAAAGATCGTTTATAATAAAACAATATGCAAAATCAAATCGAAAACAAAACCAATCGATTGAGACACTGCAGTTCTCGATCGACTGAACAGATCAGCCGACTGTTTACAACAGAAACAGACGAGAAAATAAAAAAGGCAGCCGTGTAAAACAGGTCACGGTTTTCAAGGCACAAAAATTGAGGCAGCCGTGTAAAAAACAGATCAGCCGCACGAAATTTTATGCAAACAATTGATAGATCTTTAACATATTGCAATGAATATCGATTACAAAAACAATATGCAAAGATCAAATCGAAAACAAGACAAACAACAACCAACACCGTGTAAACTTGACACGGTTCTCAAGACAAAAACGCAACAATAAAAAAATTTGCGAGAAGAAACAGTACATTGCCTGCACGGTTTTCAAGCAAAAAAAAATCGTTTGATGAAAATCACATAGAAAAATTTACGTGGCCTCGCTCTGATACCACTTGTGGGGTAATATCCGTATAAAACCCTTAAATTATAGGACTATAACGCAAATTTAATACGTGATATATTGTCATAAACGAAAAACAACAATGAAACGATAAAGATTAAGAATCAACCTCGGGTCCTTTGTAGTGCGGCGTAAAGAACAGAAATCAACAGAGATTTCCTCCTAATCGTTGCACCCAAGACCGTCTGAGACTATCCCTTGTGCTAGAAATGTATTCTCTAATTGCCTTGCAATATTGAGAGAATAGTTGTGTGAGTTTTTCTTAGATGTGAGATCTGAATTTTGAGAGGTAATTTTCTCAAAACCCTAATTATTTTTCACAAATGAATGATTAGGGCAAAAGGAGAGAAAGCTCTCCTTTTGTTGCTTGGTTCGGCCGTGAGCCTCAATAGGGGAGAGTGGGCTTTCCACTTTCTCTTATTTTTAACTCGTGGTCCGGTTCGTAAAATGCTAAATGTATATGACACGGTTTTATTATAAATCGTCATCGGTTATCGGCTATTAATATATCGTCTAGTAACAAGGATTAGCCGACATATTAATACATGTCCGACAAAGACAATATAGTATAATTAATTCAATATACATTAATTAAATATAACCGTTTATATTTAATTTACGAATTAACTGTTTAATTCGCCTTAGCCCATTTTATTTATTCCGTATTAAATAAAGTATCTCAACATCGCATTTTGACTAATTACTAGTCAAATAACTCGGACTAACTGCTTAGTCAATTTTCTGGCATCAACATGACTGTATTTTCATACCGTCACATCTCTCAAACGTATCCTATAGGTGTGACTTTTAGGGACCAGTTGATCACCGCCATCTGTATGACAATAACGTCAAACTTATCTAGCAAGCCAACCGTTATTGATAAACGTGGACCAACTGATTATAATACGAAAGTATACCCTTTGATCCTTTTAGAGATTTATAAGTCCTTGCACTAACTGTAAAGGACACCAGCCCCAACAGTTTTTGTTCCTATTCTAGGCATAGTAACGTTTTAGTTGGTCGAGGTTTGTCGGGTTGGCAAATTCATTTCCATCTAGGTCAATGATCCTAACCGCACCCCCTAGAAGTATGGACTTGACTAGAAATGGCCTGGCCCAATTAGGTTTGAATTTTCCTCGTGGATCGACAGGTAAAAGAGCTCTAACTGATTTGAGTACTAAGTCTCCTTCGTTGATGTTCCTTGGCCTAACCCTTTTGTTGAAGGCTCTTTTGATACGTGCCTGATATGTTTGTACATTATGTAATACACGTAGTCTACGCTCATCCAGGAGGATGAGTTCTTCATATCTATCCCTCTTCCAATCGGCTTCTGGAATTTGACTTTCGAGTAAAATACGCAAGGATGGTATTTCTAGCTCGACTGGTTGTACAGCTTCCATGCCGTATGTCAAATAGAAAGGGGTGGCCCCAGTGGGAATCCTAACAGATGTACGGTATCCCCATAAAACAAAGGGTATCTGTAGATACCTCATTTCTGCACCTCCCGCAAACCACCCGGTGATGATTGGGCCGCATGTTTGGTACGCGGAACGATTTGTGACAGTTCGTAAGTTTATCGTCAAGTGATTGCTCAAATACTTGTGTCTACTTCATGGTCGTCATCTAGGTGTCATTACGGTCGTTTTGGCAGTAATTAGAGTTCATTTGGAGTCCGGGTCAAAAACCCCCTTCATTTTCTGATAACCGTCAAATCCCGACTCAAAGCAATGTGCTTGTCTACCTAAGGTTATGATGTCATAAAATGTTGAGATTATATCTCATTTTGAGTCTCATGTCATTTCATTAGGCTAAACTAAAAGTTTACATTACAAAATGTGCATTTCATTTAGTTAAAATGATAACCCGACCTTTAGCCCCGTTTTACGAGGTGATAACTACTTTTTTGGGTCAGGCCTATTTCACAGAAAGTTCTAGATCTTTCTTTTAGCTTTCCAACGCCACCGAAATCACCTTAATCCGAGTCTTGTAGAGAACTTTATGCCTAAACTACGACAGGCTGTCAAACGCGTTTTCTGCGCGCAGAGGAACCTACCCGGGAAAGGCTGCGCCTCTTCCAAGGGACGCAGCACCTGCTGCGCCTTTTCCCAGGGCTTTCTTTTTGTCCAAGTTTCCGCGTTTAACCTAAGTCGGTTGTTTCCGGATCTTTCCTTCCGTATCCTAGTCTTACCATAATTCCTTCACGTGATTAGTATAAATAGGAGCCTTCGCTCCTCATATTTCTCACGCGAGTGTCCGCCCTTCTCTTCTCCCTTTGCATTCTAGACTTTGTTCTTACTTTTTGGCGTCTACGTGCTTGAACTTTCGATCACGTAAGCTCGGATCCTTCTGAGTACCAGCCTCCCCGTTTGCATGACCGACCAATTTGACCAACTACACATCAATCAACTTAATTAAATTAATCGTTTTCCTCTTACGAGGGCACTTTCTTTACATTCGCGTCGAGCATCACTAATCGATATCTTAGTCCTTCTCGTTTCGTCAAACATGTAAGTCTGAGGGTGTAAATCTCTCCTTTTATTTATTATATTTATTTATTGTATCATCAATTGTAAGGTTTATGTCGAAAATACCATTAAAACCATTTCTAAAACCTCTTCGTGAGGCTGCCGCAGTTCCTGCTTCCTTTCTTCTTCGTTCGTCCTCTGTTATTCGTCAAGTTTCTTTCTTTTGTTTTGTTTGTTTGTTAATTCTTCACCATGATAGCATATAATTCACATGTATATTATAATCATCATCATTAACATGTTTTAATTGTCACAAATCCGACTTAAATCCCAAATAATCCAATATTTGCGGGTTTTCGTCATTAAATTCAATTCCGGGTTATAGAGATTCAGTTCATCAATATTGCTTTTCTGGAATTCGTCTTTGATATAGTTTTCATCTGTCTTTTGTCTTATCTATCGCATATTCGTCATTAGTCCATCGTATCTAACTTGATTAATTGATTTAATTTGTTTAGTTTGTTAATATTTTTCACTACTATAATTAATCCATCTTATGTTAATTCGTTTAATTCCGTCTTATTCATGTTTTGTTGTTTTCATGACCCATTCATATGTTAAATAACCTACTAATCACTTTCATCCGAGTAAATAATTTTAATCCATCATTAAAATCACCAATTAACATTAACGGCTTGCAATTACGGCTTCACGGACGGGGCCGAGCCAAGGAAGACGCGACGCGGCGTCCGCACCTATTCAAAGGACGCAGCTCTGCTGCTGCTTTGTTTGGCCGAGTGAGTTCGTCCCTGAACTCCGTTTCTGCCTTGACCTAGTTTAATTAGTTCACGTATTAACTAACTATTAACCGTAATATCGCGCTAATTCCTGTTCGTTTATTCTTTCTTTTATTCTTTTATTCGTTTTCTCAAACTATCCGTTTTAAAGGTATTTTCGACATAAATCGCCTAATCCAATGTAATTATTATAATTTTCATTATTGTAATTATTGTATTTCTTTATCATTGTATGTTATCACATGTAATCAACATTAAATCCTACTTCGACCCAATTGTATGCTAATTAATTGTCAACCGACTTAGCATTAATTCTCACATGCTAGGATTAAAACTTGGGTGTTGCATTGCATGCATATAGCCGATGATATATCAAGTACGAATAACTTCCCTAATCATTAGTAGAGGCCGCTATCGAGGCGGGCGGGATTAGGTGTTCGATCAAAAGAGCTTCCTAATACGTACCCTCACCCCTTACTCCAGATATCTGTGAACACCTGTGTTCATTGGCATCCACGAGAGTCATTCTAGACATAGAATGCTAAGGGTAACGATTGCTTAGTGTTCATGTCTCTACTTTGTGTCTTGACATGACACGAGGTATTCGAACGGTTCCAATTTCCCATAAAAATTGGTGGCGACTCCATACAAATGCAAACGCTTGTTTCCCAAGCGTCCCCGTGGCCCCCGCTGTCCACAGTATCTCGCTTGGCCAATCTCGATAGTTGTCGATCATTTTCTTGAGGATTGTGACAACGTTCTTGTTTGCCGCTTCTACCGCGCCATTAGTTTGTGGTCTATATGGCGAGGAGTGATGATGCTTGATTTTGTACTTGGCTAGCAATTGCTCAGTCTCAGCTTGGAAATGTGATCCATTGTCACTAATGATCTCATGTGGACAACCGTATCGACAGATGATGTTGTTTTGTATGAACTTTGCTACATTTTTGGTCGTGAGACTAGTGTAGAAAGCCGCTTCTAACCATTTGGTGAAATAATCAATTGCCACTAAGATAAAACAGTGGCCTCCTATTCCGGCTGGAGTGATCTTTCCGATGATATCAATTCCCCAAGCAGAAAATGGCCAAGGAGATGTCATTGTATAGAGCAGTGAAGGAGGGACATGTTGCACATTACCGAAGATTTGGCAATTGTGGCAATATCTTACATATTTGATGCAATCGGATTCCATTATGGTCCAATAATACCCTAAACGTGTGATTTTCTTTGCCATCATGGGTCCACTCATGTGAGGACCGCATTCTCCATCATGGACTTCTTCCATCACTTTCCGTGCCTGTGAATGATAAAGGCAACGTAGGATTACACCAAGAGGTGTTCTTTTGTATAACTCTCCTTGCATGAGAACGTATTGGGAAGCTAGTAGGCGTATAGCGCGTTGTCCCCTCTTATTCATATCCGGTGGATAGGTACCGTTGAGCTTGAATTTTAGGATCCCTTGGAACCAAGGTTCCTATGTGGTTTCTTCTTCATCGGTGATTTGGTGCACATAAGCTGGCTCTGATCGTCGTTCGATGCATAAAGGCATTTCTACCATGCTATCCGGCATATTAATCAAAGATGCAAGTTTTGCAAGAGCATCTGAAAATTGATTTTCTTCTCGAGGTAGGTGTAGATAGGTCACTTGATCGAAGAATTGGGCAACTTGGTCTATTCTGGCTTGATAGGGTGTTAAGCTTTCGCTTCGGATTTTCCAAGATCCCGTAACTTTGTTGATGATCAAAGACGAATCCCCATGTACTCGAAGATTCTTAATGCCTAAACTTACTGCTGCTTGTAATCCAATGAGACAAGCTTCGTATTCTGCAGCATTATTTGTCACCTCGAAGTCGAGTTTGACAGAGATCGGTGTATGCTCGCCTTCAGGAGAAATGAGCAACACTCCTATTCCAAATCCTCTTAAGTTTGATGCTCCATCAAAATAAAGGTCTCAGGAGTCTACATCGGTTTGGAGTATGTCCTCGTCTGGAAATGACCAAGTGTCTATCGTTTGCGCTTCATTGATGGGATTTTCTGCGAAGAATTCGGCAACGACGCGTCCTTTTATAAATTTCAAAGGTACATATTTGAGGTCGAACTCTGAGAGCATCAAAGTCCATCTTGCTAGGCGTCCATTGAGAACGGGTTTCTCGAACAGGGTATTTGACAGGATCCATTTTGGAGTATATTTTAACGAAGTAGCTAAGCATGTAATGGCGTAACTTCTTCGTTTCCCACACAAGAGCAAGGCATGTCTTTTCGAGTGGTGTGTATTTGTACTCGTACTCCAAGAACTTCTTACTAAGGTAGTAGATAGCACTTTCTTCTTTTCCTACGGTTTGAGCTAGCATGGCGCTCATGGCTGTTTCGGTTACCATGAGATATAAACCAAGAGGTTGATCTCTTTGAGGTGGCATGAGCACTGGTGGTTTGGCTAATATCTCCTTGATTCGGTCGAATGCCTTTTGACAGTCATCGTCCCACATGGTGTGATCTATTTTCTTGAGTTTTTTGAAGATAGGTTCACAGATCATGGTGAGTTTCGATATGAATCGACTTATGTATTGCACCTTACCTAGGAATCCTCTGACTTCTTTCTCTGTTTGAGGTTGCGGCATTTCGATTAGAGCCTTGATCTTGGAAGGGTCTATTTCTATACCTCGTTGGCTAACAACGTATCCCAGGAGTTTACCAGATGTTACCCCGAATGCGCATTTCTGAGGATTGAGCCTCATGTTGTACTTTCGTAGCCTTGAGAAGAATTTGCGAAGGTTCGCAATGTGCCCCTCTCTGTCCTTGGACTTGACAATCATGTCGTCTACGTATACCTCAACCTCTTTATGCATCATGTCATGTAAGAGCGTAGTTGCGGTGGGTTGATATGTAGCTCCGGCGTTGATTAATCCAAACGGCATAACCGTGTAGCAATAGGTTCCCCACTGAGTGACGAAGACGGTCTTATGCATATCCTCTATGGCCATCTTGATTTGGTTATATCCTGCGTATCCATCCATGAAGGACAATAGCGTGTGATCTGCCGTATTATCCACCAATATGTCGATATGTGGTAGAGGAAAGTCATCTTTAGGACTTGCTTTGTTTAAGTCTCTAAAATCAACACAAACACGGATTCTTCCATCCTTTTTGGGTACATGTACTATGTTAGCTACCCAGTCTGAGTACTCGGAAACTTTGATGAACCCGGCTTTGAATTGCTTATCGACTTCTTCCTTGATCTTAAGAGCCCATTCTGTCCTCATTCGACGAAGCTTCTGTTTTACGGGTTTGAAACCTGGCTTGATTGGGATTCTATGCTCTGCAATGTCCCTGTCGATTCCTGGCATGTCTTTGTAGGACCAAGCGAAAACGTCTTTGAATTCGTGTAGGAGATCTATGAAATTGGCCCTTTCGGTAGAGCTCAAGGTCGTCCCTATCCTAAGTTCTTGGGGTTCTAGCTCGGTTCCTACATTGATGGGTTCAGTGTTCTCTATTACTGGTCCCCCTTCCCCCTCTTGTAGTATTTCTTTGGCTATGTAGGGAGGTATCTCAATCGAGTCTGGGTCTGGGTCATCCTCAGTATCATCATAAACAGAATTGCATTCAAGATAACACAAAGAGTAAGCAGAACCTGATTTATTCATATTAAATTTTGAGAAAAGTTGAAACAAAGAAGCCATCTGATCCGTAGTCAGTAGCGGTAAAGGGACAGTTGTTGGGACATTTCCCAAGCTACTGTTACTACTTGATGCTAGGCTAGGAGAAATAAAGGGAATGGGGATGACGACAGGAGGAGACTCCCTAGGAACTTCTCTAGACTCTGAATCTGACTCCGACTCTGACTCGAATTCATTGTCTTCTGGTTCTCCTTTGAACATCTCTCCTTCTCCAGTGGTGAGCTTGAAGAGTCTTCCTTGATTGTTTGTCCACTTGATTGATTTTCTCCATCCTTTCTGCTGGTTCGTGTTAGTTTATGTGGCCCCCAGCGTGGCAATGATCTCATCTATGATGCGTTCGGCGCTTTTGATTAAGGGAAAGTCTCAGAGATAGACATCTTCCTCGCTATCTGTCCATATCCCATTGATTATCTCTTCCTTTGGGGAGATAAGATGTGAGCAATCTAAGGTAGATTCGTCACTTGTAATCGTCAGAACTCCAAGAGGATTCTGAGTAATGTTAGGCTTACCTCCTGGCGGTATTGGTAGGCGACCGTCTTCAATCATGTCTTGAAACACATTTTTTAGCTTGTAGCATTTTTCTGTGTCATGTCCCTTACCTCTATGATACTCGCAGTAGGCATTCTCGTCCCAGAACTTTGATTTCTTTTCTGGTTCGGGTGTAGGTCCTATGGGTTGAAGCTTGCCTTATTTCATCAACCTTTTTAGAGCATTGGAATATGTGTCCCCAAGATTTGTGAACTTCCTCGGTGGGGTACTCTTCTTAGACGGTTCGAGAAGGTTAACTTCATCAGTCTTGCTAGTAGAGCCGTAAGAACGACTTGTTGAGCCTTGATATCCTCGACCTACCGTTTTGGACAAGAGCCCTTTACGGATGTCATCTTCGATCCTTGTTCCTAGTACGGTCAAATCTTTGAAGGTCTTAATGTTTTGGTACCTCAAATGACTTGCATAGATGGGTTTTAGATTGTCCACAAATTTCTCCACGAGGGTAGCCTCATCTGGACATTCAACAAGTTGGGTACTAGTCTTCCTCCACCTACTTAGGAAGTCGGTGTAACCTTCTTTGTCATTTTGGGTAAGAACCTCTAAGGTGCGCATGTTAACTTGGATTTCAGCATTATCCGTGTATTGTTTAGCAAACTCGATTGCGGCATCGTCCCAGGTAGCGATTTTCTTATGCTCTAAAGAATAGAACCATTGTCTTGGGATGGTGTCAAGAGATGAAGGAAAGATCCTTAAGAACATCTCGGGTTTAATGCCTTTGATAGACATGTAGTCCTTGAAAGCGCGGATATGGTTCAAAGGGTTTTCATGCCCCTTGAATTTAGGGATATCCGTCATGTTGAAGTTAGTTGGCAACTTGGAGCTCACGGCTAAATATTTGCGATTATTTTCCCTATAAATGTCATCCCCTTTGAGATACATCAATTGTTCCTCCAAATATTAAAGTCGTTTCTCAGCTGCAGTCATACCTACAGGAGGATTTTCTTCCCCAAAGTTGTTCACAAAGTCATCAGATACTTCACTTTCTCGAGGAGGCAGCCTCGTTTATACGGTATATATTCGGCCTTCGATTGTGTCGAGGCGATCATACACTTGGTCTTGAGTGACTTGGAGACGAGCTAGCGCGGCTAGGATTTGCTCATTACCATTTTGGGGTTGATCGTTGCTCAAGTCGCTTGTTTCAGGCATCTTGGAAACTGGATAAGAGATCGACGACGAATCAAAACACGATCGACCATTCTAGCACACTTACTAAGAAAACGTTTTGACTTGTGAAGTGGGAGTGTGCCACTTGTGTCAAGTGAGCTTTGAAGAAAGGACAGAATTTGAAAATGTTGGTCCTAGTCAACTGTAGTGTAGTTGTAGGAGTGGACTCGAAGTGGGATTTTTTAAATGGGCCTAGGCCCGAAATTTGACTCGAGAATTGGACAGAGTTTCGATTTGTTTTGCGCTAATATTGAGCTTTTTCGAAATTTTTACATTTTGAAGAAGATTTTGATTTTTACAAAAATCGTCATGGTTTTGTTTAGAAATGGTGATCACATATAGTACAAGCAATTATACAGGCATTCTAACGGATGATGAGTGCATTTAAAAGGGTTTTGGTTTAAAGGGTGGGTTGCCATACCGAACAATCAAACCCAAAGTCTGCGGAGAGGCTCGTACCAAACAAGAGTAAGGCCGATTCCTAGTCCATTTCCTCAAGTAGTGAAGCTCCTTGATACAAACAAGAGTAAGTACCATGGTATGGATGACGTCAATCGCTATCCATCCTTGGGCCCAAATAAGAATGAGGACTGTTTAGACAGGACGATTGGTCGAATGGGTTTGGGTTGGGCCTAGGAAGGCCGAATAAACGATCTAGGAAGACCGAGTTATGAAAAACCGACAATTGTCTTGTACAAACTATTCCCTAACCTTGTTCAAGTTTCACCCTTTTGGCTACACCTAAGTGTATTATTCCCCAGCGGAGTCGCCAAACTGTGGACGCGGGCCACGGGGGGCGCTTAGGACAAGCGTTTGCATTTGTGGAGTCACCACCAATTTATTATGGAAAATTGGAAACCGTTCGAATACCTCGTGTCATGTCAAGACACAAAGTAGTGACATAGACACTAAGCACTCGTTACCCTTAGCATTCTATGTCTAGAATGACTCTCGTGGATGCCAATGAACACGGATGTTCACAGAGATCTGGAGTAAGGGGTGAGGGTACGTATTAGGAAGCTCTTTTGATCGAACACCTAATCCCGCCCGCCTCGATAGCGGCCTCTACTAATGATTAGGGAAAATCGTCTATACTCGATATATTGTCGATTTATATGCATGCAATGCAACATCCAACGTTTTAATCCTAACATGTGAGAATTAGACTAAGTCGGTAATTAATTTAGCACACAATTAAGTCGATGTAGGGATTTAGATTTATTACGTGTGAAGGCATACCAACAATATGATACAAGAAATATAATAAATACAATAATGAAAATTACAATAATTACAATGAGATTAAATGATTTATGTCGAAAATACTTTTAAAACGGATAATTTGGAAAAGAATAAATAAATAAATTAACTAACAGGAATCAGGGTGATAATACGAATAATAGTTAGTTAATACGTAATTAGTAAACTAGGTCAAGGCAAAACGGGAGTTCAGAGACAGAAATCAACCAGGAACAGGCGCAGCAGAGCTGCGCCCTCTGGAAGAGGCGCAGCAGTTGCTGCGTCCGTTCCTTGGCTCAATTCTGGCTGAAGCCGGAATTGCAAATCGTTAATGTTAATTGGTGAATTTAATGATTGATTATATTATTTGACTCGGATGAAAGTGATTAATATGTTATTTACATATGATTGAGGGTCATAAAAACAGTAAACACGAATGAAACTAATTAAAACGAGTTAATTACATGATTAAAAGGGTTAATTAATGAGTTGAATGAACTAATTAGGTTAAACAAGACGAATTAATGATGAATATGATAAATAAACAGGTGGAAATATATCAAAGATCGAATTCCAGAGATCCAATATGGATGAATCGAATCTCTAAAATCCGGATTGACTTTAATGACGAAAACCCGCAAATATTAGTTATAAGGGATTTAAGTCGGGACTTAATGACGAATTAAATATTAATGATGATGAATAATATGTCAAATTAATATGTTAAAATTGTTATGTTAAAGAATCAGAGAACAAACAAAATAAAAGAGACGAATTGACAAAAGACGGAGGAAGAAGAAAGGAAGCAGGAACTGCGGCAGCCTCACGAAGAGGTGCAGCAGGTGTTGCGTCCCTTCGAAGAGGCGCAGCAGTTGCTGCGTCCTTTCTCGACGGTTGTCTTCTGATAATTCGTAAAAAGGAATTTAAAGCATGGTTTTATAAATCGGTTTTAGAAATATTTTCGACATAAATCTTACATTATGATTACAATAAATAAAGAACAATAAACAAAAGAAGGATTTACACCCTCAGACTTACATGTTTGACGAAACGAGATGAACTAAGTTAACGTTTAGTGATGCTCGACTCGAATGTACGACGAAAGTGCCCTCTAGGAGAAAATAAACAGATTGATTAAGTTCATTAAGTGTGGAGTTGGTCAAATTGGTCGGTCATGCAAAACGAGGCTGGTACTCAGAAAGATCCGAGCTTACGTGGTCGAAAGTTCAAGCACATAGACGCCAAAAAATAAGAACGTGGTCTAGAATGCAAAGGGAAAAGAGAAGGGCAGACACTCGCGTGAGAAATATGTGAGACCGAAGGTCTCTATTTATACTAATCACACGGAGGAAGTAGGGTTTTTCGGAGAAATTTTGGAAGTGAATCTCGAAAAGATATGAAAAGATACGAAAAATACGCAAAAAAGGACTTGGGAAGAGGCGCAGCAGGCACTGCGTCTCTTGGAAGAGGCGCAGCACTTGCTGCGTCCTTTCCCAAGTGGCTTCCTCCTGCGGAAGAAAGATTTCCCTGTTTAGTTTATGGAATAACGGATTAATCTTGTTTTCCTTAATATTTTGTGTGAATATTACGGGAAATTCTTTACCAAAGATTAAAAGATTGAAAAATATGGAATAGAAATATCCGGAACATTCCAGAACATTCTGACTCGGCATTTTAACGGTTATCAAAAAATGAAAACGGTTTTAGGCCCGGACTCCAAATGTACTCTAATTACTGCCAAAACGACTCTATCGGCGCGTAGATGACAATTAAGAGGTAGACACAAGTATTTGAACGATCACTTGACGATAAACTTATGAAATGTCACAAATCGTTTCGCTTACCAAACATGCGGCCCAATCATCACCGGGTGGTTTGCGGGAGGTGCAGAAATGTGGTATCTACACCTTCCGGTCCGCTATCCGCCCTAAAATACAACTAGCTTAGCTTTCGCCCTCACTAGTGTAGTCTATTGTCATAACAGGTCTATTCATTCCAATCTTCCGATCTAGGATTGAACTTAACCAGATTAACTAGTTCAATTGCATGCATTCATCCAAACGATTATAATTAAATTGTTAATGAAACAATTCTCACACTAAATCTCCTAACCAACTATCGCATCATTGTTATACTACTATGACTACCTTAATCCTAGCATTAAGAGATTAGCTAAGCATAAACATAACAAGAGCAAAGAATGAAGAAGTAATAAACATTGCATATTAAAGAGAGTAAAGAAATAATTACAAATTAAGATCCGGAAAAGGAGAGAAAAGCAGCGTTCCACGGTATTCAAGACAGAGAAAAGTGATATATGAAGTGATACTAAAACCTCATGCCGTCTTTCCTATTTATAGGAAAGACAATTATTAAACCTAGAAAACGAAATTAAACTAAAAAGCCCGAGCCCATTAGCGAGTTACTCGATCAAACTGTTTAGAACTGATCGATCGAACACATTCATGGCAAAACCTCTCGATCGAGTAAATAGACCACTCGATCGAGGAACTCCAAATATGCACATCTCGATCGAACAGAAAATCCATTTGATCGAGATCTTCTTCTCTTAAAACCACTCGATCGATCAGAAAACCATTCGATCGAGGACTTGCCACTGCACCAACTCGTGTTCTTTACTTGATTAGCATCCGAGACTCCTTCACGCATCCCAAGATAGTAGTATTTCCACTCCAAATCCACTCATTCTCTAAATGGAAGCAAAAAGGACAATAAAAGGCTCGATTCCGCTACTTTCAGGTCCATTCCTGCAAATAATCCAAAATAAACCAAAGTAGAATATTCGGGGCATTTCGTAGTGTAAAACTACGAGAATTGCATAGAAATACATGCATAAAGAGGCTTAAAAGACTATATAAAATACACGTATCAAATCTCCCCAAACCAAACCTTTACTCGTCCTCGAGTAAACTAAATGCAAACTAATGGAACGGAAAAAAAAAAAAAACTCAGAGCTAGCTACAAATGCCCACTTAGACCAATTTAATGCAACCAAACTAACACTCATAGCAAGAACTGTCAAACGCAAACGAGTTGTAAGATGTTTATAATAAAGCTGAACTATCGACCTTGCAAGACCTTTGATTATGGACTCTCACGGGTCACTCTTCTCTCATGAAGCAAAGGGTAAGCATATGAATGTAAGAGAGAAAGAAATATAGTCGCTCACCTAAACTACGACCCACATAAACATGCATGCATCTAATATGATAGACAATTCTAGCTACCGTACACACACATTCCAACCAATCAAGGTCAGTCACAGCCGAGGGCTTACAAAAGTATGGTAAAGTGAGGTAACGGGTAAGAAAAGGCAAAACATTTTTGGAAATGTGAGGCTAATAGTCAAGCTAGCAACCTAATCAAACCAAGTGACAACATCTGATTCTTAATCCATCTCAAAACTAAGCATAAGTGCCTTTATTTTGGCACAACAGCTTACTAACCAACAATATACTCCTCATAAGATAGAAATAATGCATAGGAGTGAAAACCGTCAACAATCAAACTTTTTTCATTTTCTTTCTTTTCATTTTTTTCACGGTTTTCGGATTTTTCTTATTTTTTCTTTTTCTTTACGTTTTTTTTTTTTTTTGTAATTATCATCCTCCTTCCTCCATAAATTACCAACTCCAAGACAGTGCAGTACAAACCAAACTTGGCACAATAAACAATATACCACAAAACAATCTAAACTAGCTTGACAAGGCAGGCTAAATCTGGATGTAGCTAAGGGTCAAAAGGCAAATTTAGCTAAATGTGGAGTTAAATGGGTAAAAATGAAAGAAAGGGGAATGTAAGCGCCTTTCTGCATGTGACACCAACCACTAACCCGAATGTATGTAGGCAAAAAGCAATTGAATTTCATATACGTGCAAATTAATAAACATGTTATGCAAGGAGTATACTACTCACAATCCTACATGAAACTGGTCATAAATGACACCAATTTTAAGGCTCTAAAGCTTAGAAATTATAAGTAGTTTGCCAAAATTTCATGTCAAGTCTATTCGTTCAGCTAAATTTTAACATTAACTCGTAGATATGAAAAACACGATGCTAAAGATATTAATTTATGCAAGGCTTAAGCAAAAGGACAAATTATAGTGCACTTTCATCATTGAAATCTACCGTTCCGACTCAACCTATATGCAAAAGTAAACGTGAAATTGTTTGAATTTTTCGAATTTTCTAATTTTTATGAGATTTTTGAATTTTATAAAAATAAAAAACAATACATACAGAAATTAAACATGAAAATAGAAATGCAATAAAAACGACATGCAGACACAGATATGGATGCATAACCTCCCCAAACCAAACTTTACAATGCCCTCATTGTACCAAAATAGGGAAAGGAAATGCAAACTGGAAAGAAGAGTGAAGCTGCGGAAAACTTACAAGATAACGCGAAGTAGGGACCTCCCCAAACCAGCCAGCAACATGGGAGGTCGCTAACAGCTCCATAACAGCATCACTGGAAGCAAACTCAAATAAGCCTACTCGATCGAGAGAGTGGATTACTCGATCGAGTGAAATGGAATGTGGAAGAGGTCGATCGAGGAAGACAGGTACTTGATCGAATTGTCCGATTTTGTGGGTGTTCGATCGAAGAATTGAGGTGTTCGATCGAGGAAGTTAGGCACTCGATCGAGTAGAAGAATGCTCGATCGAGAGCTCCCTTATTGCGCAAACTTCCTGGGCGTCAATAAAACATCTGCAAAGACGCAAAAAGCAACCACAAATACGACCAAAGACCAAGTCTAAACTGTTCAAAGTCTATGGTTGTAAAAACCATTTTATTACACACACAACAGGAACTTAAAAGTAAATCAACTAAAAATTTAATCTCCGGGTTGCCTCCCGGACAGCGCTAGTTTCAGACAGGTCCCAGCTCGACCTTCTTTTCTTTATCCAGCTGCTCCAGTTAGTCGCGATCAAAGCAAGTCAAAGCTCTTAGCAGAAGATCATAAATCTGCGCATGTGCTACACAAAACTGTAAGTAGCACCATAATATAATAATAATATAGGAAAATAAAATGTACAACCGTTTAAGCCTAGCAAATTTCCTATGACAACTCCCAAAATTATCCACAAAATAATTATGCCCTCCAGCTACGGGCGGAATATAAAAGCTCAAATTAACCATAGGTGAAGAATAAGGGAGCTCAGGAGCATTTAAAAACAATCTAAGGTACCGTCTTAGCTTAACGAATCTCTGATGACAAATATGGTGAAAAATTACTAACTCATTTGTCCATCCAGGAGGGGGTCGAGCATCAAAATAAAAAGCAGGAGTCATATGAGATAGTGTACTATTAATACCAATAATAATGAAATTATCAATAGCTACCTCAGGTCGGCCGCTCTTAACGTCGGAATCATTGACAAAGGAATACATTACCTCTTCCTTGCTAGGAACGTTCACTGACTCAACTGTCTTCCCATTCCCTTCCTTTGTGGGTTCTATCCCGTAAATCGCAACCTCTAAAGCATCCAGTTTGGCTTTGAAAATGGGGGATTCACCATAACCATTGTCTTCGTCCATATCGTCATCCAAAACGGACCAAAGTGACATAGCAATGCTCTCTGTGGCCATATCACTCGATCGAGAATGCATATTGCTCGATCGAAGAGTTTCTTCATACAATTCACTCGATCGAACAAAGCAGGGTGTTCGATCAAGGTCCTCTTCTTCAGCATCACTCCATCGAACAGTGTGGGGTGTTCGATCGAGGTCTTCCTCATACAAACTGTTTGATCGAGTGTTTAGTTCTGCTCGATCGAATTCTTCCTCATAGAATTCACTCGATCGAACAAGGTGGGCCGTTCGATCGAGTGTTTGATGCTGAACCGTAGTGAAGTGCTTGAGAAATGCTTCGTTTTCAATAGCTTCTTCAATTTCCGAGTCGTAAAAATCTTCATCATCAATAGGCAACCCAGGTCCTTCATAGGAAGGATCGCTCTCAGTATAAATAGCAAGTACCTCCTCTGAATGCCTATAGTCCATCTCGGCAGCTAATTGAGTTATTTGAGATTCAAATAGCTTGGCACGAGCTTCCCTAGCTTTATCAGATTCTTGCACTAGAAGTGCAAATGCCTTCACCAAGGACTTCAATTCAGCAACCTCTTCATTCTCTTCAACGAGAGGAAGGGTTTGTTGATGCGGGGGCCAGATAAACGGAGGTGTCTGATAGCCTCGTTGCTGAAGCGGATGTGGTGGCACATATGTAAAGGAATGAGTGGCTTGCCTACGCTGCCTAAACGCATAGACTTCATCGTTCCCCGCTAGACAGATAACAGCATTGTGCCCCGCAGCACCACATCTCTCACAGTAAACCACCTGCTGCACCATAGGATGAAACATAGGTGGAAGATCAAAGGTACTCAAGCCTTTCCTTTGATGATCTTTTACCTAGAACTGTCTAGGTAGGACCTGTAGGGCCTATTAAAACAACACTAAGAAAAAAAGATAAGAACTGCCTCAAGGAATAAATTCCTTGAGGCTAGAGACAGACAGACAGAAAGAAACAAGTAAATAAAATAGTTGCCTCCCCGACAACGACGCCAAAATTTGATACCGACGTTTCAGTACCAAAAATAAATACCTAAGTACTACTAACATAAGTCAGCGGTAAGTAGGGTCGATCTCCTCAGGGAGGCGGTCACTATCTACTTGTCAATTCAATCTGTCTACGGTCACAATTTGGGGGTTTGAGTATTGTTACTAAACTAATGAAGGCAAGGCAAGGGATAGAAAAAGAGAGAAATCAAATAGAGAGAAAAATGCCTGGATGTCGGGTTATCATGATAGATGCACAAGTCAGCTAAAGGTAGGCCAGTCGATCTAATGTGAGAAGGGTAAAGGAAAGGTTTTTCCGGTCCGCTATTTGCCCTAAAATACAACTAGCTTAGCTTCCGCCCTCACTAGTGTAGTCTATTGCCATAACAGGTCTATTCATTCCAATCTTACGATCTAAGATTGAACTTAACCAGATTAACTAGTTCAATTGCATGCAATCAACCAAACGATTATAATTAAATGGTTAATGAAACAATTCTCACATTAAATCTCCTAACCAACTATCGCATCATTGCTATACAACCATGACTACCCTAATCCTAGCATTAAGGGATTAGCTAAGCATAAACATAACAAGAGCAAAGAATGAAGAAGTAATAAACATTGCAGATTAAAGAGAGTAAAGAAAGAATTACAAATTAAGATCCGGAAAAGGAGAGAAAAGCAGCGTTCCACAGTATTCAAGACAGAGAAAAGTGATATATGAAGTGATACTAAAACCTCATGCCGTCTTTCCTATTTATAGGAAAGACAATTATTAAACCTAGAAAACAAAATTAAACTAAAAAGCCCGAGCCCATTAGCGAGTTACTCGATCGAACAGTTTAGAACTGCTCGATCGAACACATTCACGGCAAAACCTCTCGATCGAGTAAACAGACCACTCGATCGAGGAACTCCAAATATGCACATCTCGATCGAACAGAAAATTCATTCGATCGAGATCTTCTTCTCTTAAAACCACTCGATCGATCAGAAAACCATTCGATCGAGGACTTGCCACTGCACCAGCTCGTGTTCTTTACTTGGTTAGCTTCCGAGACTCCTTCACGCATCCTAAGATAGTAGTATTTCTACTCCAAATCCACTCATCCTCTAAATGCAAGCAAAAAGGACAATAAAAGGCTCGATTCCGCTACTTTCAGGTCCATTCCTACAAATAATCCAAAACAAACCAAAGTAGAATATTCGGGGCATTTCGTAGTGTAAAACTATGAGAATCGCTTAGAAATACGTGCATAAAGAGGCTTAAAAGACTATATAAAATGCACGTATCATGGTTCAAATCTCGACTCATGGCCCATTATACACTAAGTAAAACCCGTCTCATAACTCGACTCAAACACTCACAGCACACCCACAAACACGGGTTAAACAGTGTTTGGACAGCCCGTAAAACGGCCCATAAACAATCTCGACAACCACCACACACACGGCCAACACTACCACCCTTCATCACCTTCACCACGGCCAACCACCACTCTGGTCAGCCACCTCACACGGCCCCTACAACCCCCCCCCCCCCAAACAGCAGCAACGACACGCACCCAAGCAGCTCTATACACGACACATGCATACACCACCTAAACACCACAAAACACCACTAATGCAGCCACCACCTGCCACCACCATGGCCGTCCCTGACCACGGTGGACCAAGTCTCCAGCCTTGGCACCAATCACGACCATCACCGCTCCAAAACACGACAACAACAACAAACACACAAACATAACCCGACTAACCTAACCCGTGTAACCCCCCCCCCCCCCCCCGACACCATTTTCGACCACCTAACACCATCCATTCTACCACCCATTACCACCACTACCACCCTCATTCAACCCTCGACACAACCCACCCAAGGTCAACCCAAGACAGCCACGAAAGGTGGGTAAAAAATCCGTCTTAAAACGGTCACATAACAACAACAAAAACGACCATAAGGTCTCGGTCAAACCCAATTATGGGTGGTCAACGGTGGTCAAATGACGGGTCAAAGACGGTCATAGGTGAGTCGGGGTCAAGGCGGGTCATAATTAAATAATATATAAACAAGTTTAAGACGGTATTACTTTACGATCTCGAGGCGAAGGGACAAAATCTCCATTTTTCTTTTCTCTCTTTCTCTCTTCTTTCTCTCTAAGGTTTGGTGGTGGATTTTGTGAGATTGTGTTAGGATAAGGTGGGTGGATAGGGTAGGGTAGATTATATAAGGTAGTATACGTATAGGTACGTGTATCGTATTACGTATTATTATTATCATTACAACTTATTATTATTATCATTATCATCTTATAATAATTATTATTATTTTATTATTCCGTCTCATACATGACTCGTAGAAATATAATATAATATATATATTTATAAAATATGGGGTATTATATCATCAGTGTTCACAACTGAAGAAAGGGGTACTGGTGTGTGTTATCATGGCAGTTCACTATCACCCGTGGATGCAGAGGAATACTGCTAGGGTTGAAGGTCATTTGCAGAGGCCTGAGACCGTCCTAGCCCAGATTATACATGAGATAAGCTTAGTTTTTCTAGTCGGTTTAGCCTTAATAATAATGATGTATGGTTAACCAGATTTACAATGCATTTGTGCTTGTGCTAAAATGGGGGTGTTTAAAATGGTGATGTACTTGAAATTGTACTAGCTTGTAATAGATGTTTGTTCTTAATGGAAACTTACATTTCATAAAACAAAAAAAACACCCCAAGTTATTGAGAGTAAAGTTGTCCCACATCGGAGGAAGTTGAGGAGCTTGTGATATGTTTATAAGTGATTCCACCCACCACTTAGTAACAAGGCCTTGTGCTTTTGGGCTTAAGTGAGGATAAATAACGGGCCCAAAGGTGCACATCACATCTTATTTGGGTTGTGTTATGACGGTGGTGAATCAGGTTGTTATAGTATTATGATTGCGTATAGTATGATAGTAAAAAAGGGTGATGAACCTGGAACCTAGTTATGTGTGGACTTTGGTAATGAGCGCTACGGAAGTATATTATGAGATTTGTCCGTTGAAATTCGGGACGAAGTTCTCTTTTAGGGGGAGTGAATATAATAATTCGGAAATTTAGGAAAGAAAAAGTACGATGCTTGAGGAAGTAATGAGAGTTGAACAAAGAACCTTGGGATGAGCATGAGAATTATAAGAGAATGTATAAGGTAGATAAACATGTGTGGTCTAATGAGAATGATAAAGACGGTAAGAATCTTGATGGACCTTATGATAGGGTAAAGGACAGCGGTAGGAACCTCGAGAGAGTACTTGAGAATCGGTGGCGAGACTTCAGGGAGTAGGTGGAAAGGAGAGAGAGTGAGGTGAACTTCGGGGACGAAATTCGTTTTAAGGGGGAAAGATTGTAATACCCCATGTACACTTGGCCGAGTACAACTGAGTACTCGACCGAGTGGACCCTTACTCGACCGAGTATATCAAATGGACTTTGTACTAATTCCTGGAGTGCGTCACTCAACCGAGTGGCTGGTTCACTCAACCGAGTGAACCCACACTCAATCGAGTGAACCGAGCTCTCGATGGAGTGTCTTGTCTCAGACCTAGTTTTACGCGTGTGGGCTTCGTGATGATGGGCCTTAGTATATAAACCTGTTTTTCAGAGTTTCCCTTTCATTTCTCAACCCTAAACATCTTCAAACTCCCTTTGTACCTTCAAATCCTCTCAAATCACCCAACAACCTTATCCCCTGGGAATTTTACCTTAACTTGAAGATTCGGTGTCAAAGCTTAACCTTTTCTCATTTCTCTACACTTGTAAGTATTTATTTACTCTTTTAACTTTTTTTTTAATTATTGGTAGTAACCCTAAATTTGGGGGTTTTCATGGGTAGTGTTAATTAGTAATTATTGTTAGTATTGTGAGTAATTAAGGGGTAATAATAAAGGGATTTGTATGTGTTGTATAATAGTATAGGATGTATTGTGATAGTTATTATGTGGTATTGTAGGATGAGACGATTTTATGAGACGGTCATATGAGACGGATCTTGCTTGTATTGGATTGCTTATGGAGTATGCTAAAAGGTAGGTTAATCCTACTCGGTTTCAATAAGTTTGAAGGTCATGTGAGTCGTTATTAAATGGTCAATGTATTATAATATATTTATTGTGACTTATTGAGGAATTGATACTCATATAGTGTTTGGAAATGTGTATCATGATGAGTCGGTAATTGGCATATTATGTGGTATCTTGCATTTATTGTGTTTGTCATGCATATTGGAGGACTTGACGGTTTATGGTCTGTTACTTGTTGTTGAGAATAAATGAGGCGGTTGGGAGACCGCCTCACGCCCGGGTCGCCTCTTGGAACTTCCCACTCCAAGAGGGATGTGCACATTAATGACTTGAGTTACAGAGGAACTCGTGTGGTTGAGGCACAACGTCTGGCAGAGGATCCGAGTCGCTCTCGGACCCTGTACCACAAACGTGTACCGAGTACCTGTTTGTGAGGTGTTGTGTCGTGAGCGTGTCCCTGACACCGGTGGTTGTGGGTACGTTTGGGCGTGTCCCGGTACCGGCGTGGTGATTGTATAATAGTGGCTGTTTCACATCATTGACATGTTGCATATTTATATATATTGTGTGTCGTGTCTTATGTTTATTTATTGAAACTGACGTGTTTGGGTTGTGTGTAAATTGTCACCTATTTTCGGGGTGGTCTGTGTCGATCCATATGATATTTTCGATCATATGAGGAGCAGGTTGTGTACAAGTTGTTTGGTGTCACGTGGAAGACGGGACGAGCTTTGGACTTGAAGCCGAGTGTCTTCGTTAGAAGGGTATAGTTGTTGTATCTTTCCTTTTATTTATTCATTCATGATTATGTAATCACTAAATAGTTATTTATATTAGATATTTTTTAATTGCAACTCCGATTCACCGCCTTGAGAAACCGGGATGGTAACATTCTCTCATTACCTTGGCCGGATAAGAAGATATGTTACAAAGTAATTTTATTTAGCCTTATATTAGAACTAGTCTTACCTATTTGTAAGTTTTTTTATTATCGGCTTTTTCACGGAAAAAAACAAAAATATTGAGTGCAGCGTGTAATTAATTTCCCAGAGAGAAAATTGATCCCCAAATGAATCCCCAGATTTGAAATTAAACCCTTCTTTCTCTTTACTTCAAACTCATCACTGTCTCTCATTCATCCTTGTTTTTTTCTAGATAGAGAAAATATTCGCAGCTATGGAGCTTCAAAACACAGTCAAAGAAGCGTTACACGCCCTATATCATCATCCAGACGACGCCGTTCGTATGCAAGCTGATAGTTGGCTTCAGGAATTTCAGCGCACTCTTGATGCTTGGCAGGTTCATTCTCCTTTTTTTCGATTAGGTTTTTAGTATGATCGGTCGTTATTGTTTTTTTTTTCATAATTGATAGAGAGTATGAATTTCGAGCGGTTGTTTGTTATGAATGTCACCGAGTTTTCGCTGCACTATAAGCTTAATTGATTATTGGTTTAAGTATGGTATTGCTGTAAGGTATTTGTTTGATTAGAGTGATTAAAAGCTAGTTTACAACATGGTATGATTTGTCGTATATTTTGTTAGGGGATTGATAAGCTTGAGTAATGTTTTCAAGGACAATCATAGGTTGTTTGAAATTTAGTCAGGCTCACTGTTTGAGACTTCAGATAGGAAGAAACTTACTTTGTTCAACAATCAGGATGTCTCGAGTATCAAACTGTCGAATTTTTGTCTGTTGGTGTTAGCTAAGTGTGCGTATGTGCCGGCACAAATTCTCATTTAAGATGGGCATATCTGTCTTAACCTTACACATAACACAAAAACAGAATGCATTGAGATTAACAAAAGGTTTGTCCCATCTATGCAAGTGGGGTGTTATTTGACCCGTTCTATTCTTAAGACGGAATAAGGAAGAACTATTGCTGTGGCAGAAGCTTGTTTACTTCCCTTCTCACCGTTGAATATAGTTTGGGAGCTACTAGTAGGGATTAGCAGAGTGGAGCTGCTAAGGCCACGGGAAATATTTTTGGTGGAATGTTGGCCGGATTTTGGGGATTAATTTTTGTTCTAATTAGCTCTTGTGACTATGTCTTTAGTCATATATTTTTTGATAGCATTTCTATTTCTAATAGAACCAAAGTCTTGATATCAAAAGCTTCCTCCTTTGGAGTGGTAATAGAAGATCAGATGTTTAAGCGTCAATAATTTCATCTGACTACTACTTCACAATATACGATGCACACACAACCTAGAAAGACATTTTGCTTTATTCCAATCATTCTAGGGTTAAACAATCATGAGGTGTTTGAGGCACAAGGATTCACTAGATTGCAAACGCTTTGTGTATGTGAATTAGGAGTCAAAGAATGCAATTATTGACATTCAGATATCTAATCTTCCACTACATTGCTGAAAGAGGAAGATTTTGAGGCAATGTGAATGGGTAGTGGCTTGTGGCTGATCTGTTTATCTTGTTGAGGTGGGTGAAGATGAGAATGGAAAACGTAAGGTTAAGAGTAAAGATAATATAGGCATTAGTAGTTTACTTAATATCCCTCCTTCCTAATAGTTGGAACTTGGAACTTTTCAAAAAATAGGAGGGACTATTATATCATTTATTCATATATACATGTGATGCAAGTTAAATAAAATTCCTAAGTATATATCTTGTAGTACAATGATAGTTTCCTGACTCTCCTCGTAAAGTTTTTTTCACTAACCAATTTTGGTTTGTAAGCAACTTCACAAGTAGTACAATTAATAGAAAGCGCTATATACTAGGCTATTAGGTGAATGTTAATAGTATCCATAGTAGTATCATGGGGGGAACAGGACCATTTCATAACAAATGCAACACTGAATGTTGTCGGCTATAGATCAACCTTATTTTAAGATGCCAAAATGTTTAGTGCAACAATGCCAATCAGAGTAATCTAATTATAAGAGAAAGTTACCGTATTCCTAAAGGTTGTTGCAATCCTTATGATATAATCACATAATAATAAATTTTCAAAGGGATATAAAGGTTCTATATAGGCACTACTCGAAGCATGACATTCCTACTTTCATCCTTTTCAACTTACAAAACGATTTTTCTGTTGCTTCCAAGAGACCGAGCATTTGTAAAGTGTTAAATGACCTCTCTGTCAAAGTGAATTTATTTTATTGGCTTGCTTGAAGATCATCATTGTCTTATGTAATAGAACTAGAGTTCTAAAAGTTTTGACATACTCTTAAAGCTAAAACTAATATAAATAAAAACGAAATTTTACCTTACAAGTAAAAGGTTTAACAAAGTTTGAAGTATTACCTCATACGACTTATTTTTATTGACTATCTTTAGACTCAGCTACATTAAATTTCACATTGATAATCTTTGAACCAGATGTGATAGTGAATTGATTGTGATTAAGGGTGTGTTTGGATGGAGGGATTTGGAGGGAAAGGAAAGGAGGGAGAGTAGGGGATTCAAAATCCCTTGTTTGGATCGCAAATAAGGATGGAGAGAAATGGAGGGGGAGGGATTGAGAGAAATCCATTTTCCCTCCTCCAAGGCTAATGAAAATCTCTTCACCATAGGAAAGATTTGGAGGGAAATTTTATCCAAACACCTCCACCCCACTCCCCCTCTCATTCCCTTCCCTCCCTTTCAATTCTATTTTGGTATCCAAACAAGGCCTAAGAGGTTTTTGGAATAGACGGTAACTGATGCAACCAATGAATTTCCCACTATCCGCAAGTTTCTTCAAACAATAACAATGAAGATCGTTTGAAGGTTGAAAAGGATGAGAATGATTTCATTCCTTACGTAGTGTCGGTGTTGGCAGATTGCCAATTACCCTATTACCTTAGGAAACCATAAATGCAAATTCCATGTCGAAATGCATATATTTTTGTACCATGTACATTACATATATTCTACCTAAACTATTGAAAACAACTAGTATAGACCCCATATAATTTTACTTTTAATTTGTATTATTTATAGATTTTAAATTTAAATTTACAGCTCATGAATTTTTCATAAATTTCATTATTGTATTTTGATTTGAGAAAAAAATTGATAATGTAAAATTAATGAAGCGAGTTGAATAGTGCTACGACTTGTGTCTTTTAATAGCACAAAACTAATAATACTCCCTCCATCCCACTTTTATTATCCTCTTTTTTCCAAAATTTACCCCAAATTAATTATCCCCTTTCTAAATTTTGTATGATAGATTAGTAGACTACCACTATTACCCCTAACTTTTTTACTACCACTCACTATCAAATAGTGTTGTCTCTCTTGTTCTTTATTAAAGGGGTAGAGTATTAATTTTACCCAATTTCTTAAATCCTTCCTAAAAAGGAAAGTAGGACAATAAAAATGGGATGGATGGAGCAGTATTATTTTGATTTTTATAATAGCATATTTTTTAGCTACAGTTTGTATCATAAATGTTCAATGAATTTTTTATTATTAGAAGACCGAAGGCAAATATTATACACGATAAATCTGTGCAAATTGTGCTTTTTTAAGTTTTATAAATATCTCAATTTAAATGATTATGCCCATTTTTTAGCCAAAGGTACGTTGTATAACTAAAGAATATAGTATACAAATTAGGCCCAATTGTAACTTTTTGTGTTTAGGCGAGAAAATTTATAGCATCTCTTATTCTTTTAGTAGATAGGGGATGAGAATGTGAATTTGACGAGGACAGCCAATACGCTATCACTATCCCATATGATGTTACTTTATAGTTTTATTTAATAAGAGGATACTGTTGGGTGATTAATGGACTAGGAGCTAAAATTAGAAAGCTGACCTTAGAGCATGTACAATAGGGGCTCTCCAAGGAGCTTTTCAAGTGCTCTCCAAGGTGGTCCCTATTGTTGGAGAGTAAAAAGTAGTGCACTTTGTCACAAAGTAGCCTACTTTTTCATGCTCTCCATGTACACTCCATGGGAAAAAATGGAGAGGAGCTCTCTATGTGCTCTTCCCCAAGAGTCACGGAGAGCTAGCTCTCCGTTTAAAAGTAGGGTCATATCAAATGGATGTGTGAGAGTTAATTTATTTTTTATTTTCTTTTGAGATCTAATATAAATTTAGTGGGACCAATGTATAAGACGGAGAGCAGATAAGAGAATTTTGCTATTGTTGGTGTAAAATTGGTTTTAGCCCTCCAAGGAGAGAGAGTGCAAATGGAGAGCAAAACAAGTGCTTTACATAATTTGATGGCCCGTAACCCTTACTTTCTTGTAAACTGTGCCAACTTATTAGTTTAATGGCCCGTAGCAAGAGCTTGCCTAATGTGTATTTGGAGAGCCATATTATGTCTCCTTATCGGTTTCAAACATATTGTAACCTTGAGAATACAGGGCTGTCTAAAGATTGAATTGTCGACCTGTAATTGCTGAAGACAAGACAATCCTAAAATTTTGTCTGTGATCCAAAAAATTCAGATTGTGAGTTATATTTTCTTTTAGCTTTGTCAGTAATGAATTAGTATCTAATTCCATAAGAAACTGAGTGCATGCTTATGAATTTTTTTCATGTTTTTGGTGTAGAAAACACAGGTAATATATCTTCTCTTTTTTTGAGCCAGAGACTAAAATATTTTGTTTGTTGTAGGTTGCTGACAATTTGCTTCATGATCCAACTAGCAATATGGAAACATTAATCTTTTGCTCACAAACTTTAAGAAGCAAGGTATCATAAAGGGATTCATCTTATGTTTTCCTTATATTCTCCCGAATATGTGCTTGCTTGTATCTCGTAAGTCTTACCTCTTTGTCTGCTTGATTTCTCATTATCTTCTGCAAGGTACAACGTGATTTTGAAGAGCTTCCTTCTGAAGCTTTTCGGCCTTTACGGGATTCTTTGACTGTAAGTGGTTTTTTATGTACTTACTGTGTTCACCAGAATATTGTTGGACTCTCTTGATGTATCATGTTTTCTTTCCACCCACTTAAGTCCATTATTGTGTATGTTTTTTTATTTTAATTTAAAAGGTCAATAAACTGTTATAATCCTAAACAATTTTGTGTCGTTGGATGCTACATTAATTCTGCTTCTCATGTTAAGTTTTTACTATGTGCACTTTGGCATGAAACTCTCTTATTTGTGTTCACTTCTTAATGAAGCCATGCTTTTATGTGCACGTAAAATGATTCAATTATGGGAACTAGTTGAAGAATTCATTTCGTGGGCTCACTATTATAATGTAGTTGACATGTCCTAAATCCGTGTTTATTCTCAAATGGCAAAGGGATTAAGACCGGCTAGTGCACAAAATTTTTTATAGAGTGAAAAAAAGGGATAAGGGAATTAGGGAAGATTTAGAAGCAGAGATGGATTATGATAACAACGGGCTTAAGAGCTTTATTATTAGGTTTAATGTCTCAGTATTTGACTAAATTCCTTATTCTCCTTTCTGTTTGAGGGCACCTTGCCTTCTTCTTGTACTCTTCTTCTCCTTTTTTATTTTTATTTTACTTGCATAAATGTTATGTGAGATGATATCTCATTACACTTCTGCATTTATGATGGGTGTCCTCTTGTTGCAGAGCTTGCTTAATAAATTTCACCACGGTCCCCCTAAAGTTAGAACCCAGGTATAATTTAAATATGTCTGGGAATCAAAAATAGAATTATTCATCTTTATCTTGATGGCACCCTCAGTGAAAGTATATTTCTGATTATATGGACTTCCAGATTAGCCTTGCAGTCGCTGCATTGGCTGTTCATGTCTCTGTACAAGATTGGGGTGATGGAGGAATCATGACTTGGCTAAACAATCAAATGAAGGCTCGTCCAGAATGTGTACCAAGTTTCTTAGAGCTGTTGAAGGTTCTGCCTGAGGTATGCAGATTACTATGCTTATATTACGAAGGTTTCATTTTTCCATTTTTTTTTTATAAATTTTAAATTAAGAACGGTAATGAGGTCATCCTATGTCTTCATCTTGAGTCTCCCAATAAAGAGAAGGTTAGTTGATTGTTGTTGTTCTATAAGTTCACCAAAAGCTCTCGTGTCGCCAATTTATTTTAAACCGTTAAGAGAAGCGAATGAAAATTCATTTCACTTCTTCACCCTTTTCTGGTTGTTTTAGTTGGGTTGAAAGTTGAAACCTTATAATCCTATGGCACTGAATCTTTGGCTAAATTTTTTGAACATTACTGCAATACAATAGTTTTCTTAATTAAGTAGGATTAGGATTTGAACATATAGAGGAATTCTAATTGTCCTACTGAAATTGATGGAAATTAAATAAATGATCGTACCCATTCACACTTTATATCGCAAACATGATTCTTTATTGTAATCCTCCCGAATTTGCTGTTTATGCAAAATGTGTTTGTAATTTTAGGTTTCCAAGTATTAGTAAGCTTTTGGGACGGAGATGCATGTGAAAAAATTGCAATTTGTAAATGACTAGATGAAAGATTACAGTGATAACTGAAAAGCCAAATATGTCCTACACCCACGTACTCTTATCAGAAGATCTAGGGAAATTTCTGCTTCCAACCACCGCTTCGGTAGTTTAGTCAAATTCAGTGACTTAGGTTGCTGTTGATTCGTCCTTAATTGGATATTTCCTTGAGTGTGAAGCTGTGTAATAATTGGAGACGAAAAGGTACATGGTAGAGTAGCTTTTCTAGCTTCTTTCAGATCTATCTCTATGGTTTGGTCTTCTATGGTTTAGCAGTTCTAAGCATTCAGATTCCTGTATCAGAGGTCTTTCAGTGTGGGCCCCTGTTCGATGTTCGATGTTCAATGTGTTTGATTATCTTTTCTGTTTTCTTCATTTTCTTTCTTCTCGTTTAGATTGAGGACTTGTAACTTTTTTCTCTTAGGACTCTTAATATGTAGATGGAATGTTCCTTATTTTATGAAATAGTAAGTAATATTTAGAAACATGTTTAATAATCCACATGGAATTGAGAAAAATTGGATTCTTAGCTCAAAAAAGTTCTATGAGCTGCCATATAATACTACTCACTATGTAAATAGTGCAAGCCTTTTTCGTAGCAGGCTCCTTCATAATTGGACGATCTCTCAGTAGCATTGTATCCAAGCTTAAAAATAGAAATGTCTTGGATAGATTAAAGGCTTATGATAGCCTACAAAGGTGCATACCTGATATTAAAAAGTTCCCTATTACAATTGGAGTGCATCAAGATTTTCCTCTTAGTCCTTTGCCCTTTGCTATTGTTATGGATGAGTTGACGAGATCAATTCAATACGAGGTTCCATGCTGCATGTTGTTCGCAGACAATATTGTGCTGCTTTATGAAACAAAGGATGAAGTTGAAAGAAAATTGGAATTTTGGAGACAGACTTTAAAATCTCATGGCTTTACACTGGGCAGAAGTAGGCAAAATATTTGGAGTTTAGATTTAGTGGAAATGGGGATAGGGAGGCAGGTTGTATCACTTGATGGGGGTGATAGTCCATGGTTTCGACTTTTTTAGGTATTTAGGATCTATCTTCCAAAGTAATGGAGAGTTAGATGGAGATGTAGCCTATTGAATCAAAACAAGATAGTTGAAGTGGAAAAGTGCCACGAGATTTTTGTGTGATCCAGGTGTACCTTATAGGTTAAAGGGCCGGTAAATTCTATCTCAGGACTATTAGGCTTCGGTATTGAGTGTTGGAAGGTAAAACTTGGACATGTGATGGGTATGCTTCCCTGACTGTGTGGCCACAGAAGAAATGATAGGTTGAGGAACGAGGTGGTCCGGAATAAAGTTGGTGTTGCTTCAATTGAAGATAAGATGTGGGAAAACCGTTTAAGGTGGTTTGGCCATGTGCGGTGGAGAGCACCAAAGGCACCGGTGAGGAGGATTGAGAGATGTGGAAGGGATAAAATTGCTAGGGGAAGGGGAAGAAGGAAACAAACATGGATAATGGTGATTGAAAGAGAGATAAGTGTTTTGGGGATTAGTGAGAGTATGGCGATGGAGAGGGCATTGTGGAGAGAAAGAATTCATGTTGAAGATGTAGTTTCAGTTTTAGATCTTTACTTACTTTTTTTTACCATTTTACTTAAAGAACAATTTTTATTGTTTTTAATTATTTTTTTAGTAACTCCTGGTATTCTTTTACAAATCTATTTTGCCTCTTTAATTTCGGTGTTCACGTTTTTCTTACTTTTCTTTATCTTTTACAATGCACTCGTATTTGTTTATCTTTATTCTATTTTCTTTTACTCCATTTAATTGTTTTTGACCGCATTGGTGGATTTAAGCCTAAACGGATTAGAATGATGATTTATGTTAGCCAACCCCAAAACATGTTGGGGCTAAGGGTTTGTTGTTGTTGTTGTTGCTGCTGCTGCTGCTGTGTTATGTGTTGAAGAAACTGTGACGCAGGGAATGTATATATTCCTCCATTGTGATGTTGCTAATTCCTTTTGGTAAACATTTAATGGATTTTGTCAAGAGCATTGGGTGTCGCCTTGTCTTGTGGCCGATTTCCCATCTTTAGTTGTGGGGTTTGGGTAGTAACAAAGAAAAGAAGGTGGTATGGAGGTGTGTGGTGTTAGCTATCTTTTGGTGGATTTGGAAGGTGAAAGTCCTGTCATTTTCCAAGGGAAAGGCACTCTTAATTATTTTTGTAGACTAAAATTGGAGCGATTTTATGTTAGAATGATGTTTATCCAATGAAATTGGCCTTCTTTATAATTGCTTACAACTGAGGACCCCTTATTCTCTATTGCTTCTTCACTACTTAAATAGTGTAATATATTTTATTCAATGATTGCTGCAATTTTTTTTTGGGTCATTTGGAAATAACCTCTCTGTATTGGTGACTCATGGTATGCTGCTGGTAAGACCGTGTACTTCCAACCCCCTCTTACTCTACAATTTAGGGGGCCTGTATGGGCACTTGATTATTGTTTTTGTTGCTGTTCATCAAAGAAAAAGAAAGGTCTTTGCACTACTTCAACTCTTGTGGGAGATGGTAAATCCTAGCGACAAATTACAAACACCTATAAGACATGCTTCACTCTGAAAATAATGTTTTCATCTGCTGTTCATTACTATTCGTCTCTCCCTTTTATACTGTAAATCTTGACTAGTAGTATCAACTTTATCAACTTTAAAAAATTGATACTCTTAAGTGGAAAGTCTGGAAACTTACTGAATGAAAGAGCTGACAGTTGGATGTTTTTGAGTTTTGACTATAGAAATGAATAGCAAGATGGAGGTACTTTGAGTACAAATGCACAATGTTTTCTGTGCTTGCTTGAAACTGTAATGATGCATTTTTTGCGAAGGAATCAATCTGGTTGGATTTGGGAGCGATTATCAAATAGATCTATGTTTAAATTGCGCTTTAGGGCCAGCTACGCTGTTCAGCTGACAAATGTTGTCACTTGTTTAAAATTGAATGACATCGACTAATCATTGTGGAATTTTTCTGTGTGCTCAAACAGGAGGTTTTTAATTATAGAATATCAGCTCGGCCTGAAAGACGTCGCCAATTTGAGAAGGAGCTGACTTTTTCCATGGAAGTTGCTTTCAGTCTATTGACTGCATGTTTGAATGCAAGTGAACTCAAGGAGCAGGTGGGACTTTAACCTGGGAACCACTCTCTTCTATTTTGTCCGTAATGTCTTTCAGGTCTTTTTGTTTTTTTTCTCCCCTAAAAAAATTATTTCGTTCGGTTTCATAGCTGGATTTTTTTCCCTCCTTGCTAAAAAAGTCAAATAGGGGACTTATTCAGTTAATGGAGGGACAATTTATTGTCAATTACCATAAACACTGGTAGAAGTTATACTCCGTAATTATCAGCCTCTATTACTTAAATTTGTTTCTTGTTGAGTTATGTAATGCTGATTTGTCAGTTATTTCTGATTCCTGTGATTGGCGTGAACTCGATCCTACCGCTGACTTTCCTTTTTGGGAACTGATTGCTTTCCAGGTTCTAGAGGCATTTGCGTCATGGTTACGATTGAGACGTGGGTGAGTCGCTTCACTCTCTTCTTAGAGCTATACCTGATGTTCTTCAAAGAGATTTACTTTTTCCTTTTTTTAAAAAGTAAAATGTAATACTCCCTCCTATTCACTGTTTTCTTCCCTATTTCCTAAAACGTATTATTCAGGTTTTCTTCCCCTTTCTTATTTTGGAAACTTTTACTCTTATTTTATTCATCAGTCTCTCCTATCACCAAACCCCACCCAACTCTTTTACCCATACTAGTTTAAATGCCCGTGCGTTGCAACGGGGTAATAAACTTATTTATAACGCAAAAAAAAAAAAAAACTTTATAAGGGTTTAATGTTTACATTCTATGTCTAATGATTGGTTTACATATTATTAAAATATCTCTTTCCAAAAAAATAAAAGATTAATATATACGTGGGTTAACTCTTATTTATAATCATATAATCACCATACCTTATACTAATCTTTCGATGTGGGACAATTCTATTATTTATATGTAATATATTCATCAAACTTGGATTATTTTTCTGATGTGGGATAATTCTACTATTTATACGTAATATATATTCATCAAACCTGCATTATTTTTCAATATGGGACAAATAACATACTCAGAATTACACTATCTTTTTTCCACTTAGTTCGACATCCAACCAGATCCCGAATACCGAATACGGACAATTGCTACTCATTATATCTAATAGTTATATTTAAAGTTAATAATATGATCAAGTACTCTCCATTAATATTTGTACGTTGTTTTTCTTCAAAAAAAAAAAATCATAATTGAGATACGGAAATTTTCCGTGGTACCCCTTAATTTTGTCAGATTTTCCATGTTACCCCTACTTTTAAGAATCTGCCTACGGTACCCTTGAGGTTCCATTTTTTTGCCCATGGTACCCCCTAATGTAAAGGTTATTAAATGGACGTTAAGTTTGATGGCGTGACAATAAAATAACAATTAAAAATAATTCCCCCTTTATTGTTTTATTGGTACAAATATCTCTCTTTTAAATGAAAATATAATTAACTATATCATTATAATATTAGAAATTTCTCATGGTAACTTTGAACTTTGATAGATTACACATGGTACCCCTAATTTTAAGTTTCTACAAATGGTACCTTTGTGTTCACATTTTTCTTTCTGAGAATACCATTTGACAACTTCTGTCATAAGCCCATTACTCTTATGACTTGGGGACGCCTTTTTCTTTTGTTATCTATAACACAAACACTTCATTATCTAATTCCTAAATCCATATTTTATTTAATAAACTAACATTTAATACCTAAATAACAAAATACAAATAGCATGACATGCTCAATTACTCATCTAGTTACTCATAGGAGTAATAGCATTATGAAAAAAAGTAAACATAAGGGTATTATATGTAGAAACTTAAAATTAGAGGTATTATGTGTAATCTACCAAAATTCGAGGGTATCATGAAAAATTTCCGTTATAATACTGACCATTTTATCGCTCTTTCTCCCACCTAAAAAAAATGTTACAACTTTAAAAATTTAACATTTAATTCAAGATTATGTTTAAAGTCTCTTATATAATAAGTATACTTTGAGAGATTAATATATTTGGGGTGATACCTAAGTTCTAAGGATAAATCCTATTTATAATCATGGGATCACCTCAGCTTATGATAATCTTCTGATGTGAGATAATTCAACTATTTATACGTAGTATATATTTATCACACCTACATTCTTTTTTAATGTGAGACGAATAACATATTTAAAAGTACACCATATTTTTTGAACCTAATTCGATATCCAACCCGATTTAATAATAAGTAAATACTATATTATCTATTAATATTCATACATTTGTTTTTTTTTTTTTTTATCATAATAAAAATATGTGCAAATGATATGAACCTATACTCTAATTATAGAATTTTTTTTAACACAATTCTAATTATATTATTTAAACGTAGTATATTTACAACACCTACATTATTTTTTAAATGTGGGACATATAAAATCAATAGGTAGAAAATATAATGATATAAACTTTTAAGAGCACTCCAAGACAGTACTTAAGATACTCAAATGATTTTGGGTTGATGCCTAAGTTCCAAGGATGCCTCTTATTTATAATCATGGAATCACCCACCTTATGTTATATTTCGATGTGGGAAAATTCTATTTTTTATATGTAGTATATTTGTCACACCTATATTATTTTTCAATGTGGGACATATAACATACTATGAAATACACCATCTTTAATATGTGCAAATTATATGAAATCTATACATACTCCAATGATAGCATTTCTTACCATGAATCTAATCTAATAATATTATTTTCATAATTTTTTTACCGACATTATTTCTTTAGTTTTGTACTCTGTCAGGAGACTACCATTAGTAAAACCTTTAGTTTTGTATTTTTTGATTTTCTTGCTCATGTTCTTAACTCTTTCCCGGGTAGTTCCCAATGATTTCCACTTTATTTTTTATATCATATCGTAGATAATGATTGAAAATCTTAAGAGCTCTTTAAAACAATATTTATGAGACTCAAATTTTTTTGGGTGGATCATAAGTTCCAAATATGCCTCATATTTATAATCATAGGATCACATCACCTTGAACTAATCTTTCGATGTGGGACAATTCTACTATTTATATGTAGCATATTCACCGCACCTACGTTATTTTCCAATGTGGGACAAAACATACTAAAAAGTACACAATTTTACGTATTACGAAGTACACCATCTTTAATATGTGCAAAGAATATGAAATCTATACTCTAATGATAGCATTTTTTACCACAAAGCTAATTATATTAGTTTCATAATTTTTTTAACGATATTTTTTTGCCAAATGAAATGTAAAAGGTTGATATAAAAATTAGAAATATCACTTGAATATAATTTAGGAAATATACATATTATAATAATTAAAAGATTCTCCACTTTATTTTTTACATTAAAAATTATACTTTCCTAAATTGATTTTTGATGATGTGGACGCTCTCAAATCGTTCGAAAAAACTCTCTTTTATATAGATATATATAGATTTTATTACTTTTCTTAATGTTTTGGCCCCACAATTCCTTATTTAACTCCTAATTATTCATCCCTCTCTCTTATCACCAACCCCACCCAACTCTTTTACTCTTATTTTATTCTCGCCTTAATACCCGTGCCCACAAACAAAGGAAAGAAAACCCTAAATAGGAGGGAGTATTAATTAAGGGACACCAAGGGGAGTGACACTCGTACAAAAATATATCATAGAGGTGACGCCGAATTTTGCAACTTTCTCTCTATTACTTACTTTATGCCATTTTGCTTTCAGGATTTCTCCATCTCTGCTTGCGTCTCATCCTTTAGCGCTTACAGCTCTTTCTAGCTTGAGTTCTGACATACTTTCTGAAGCTTCTGTTAATGGTATAATGTTTTCTAACTGTTCTACTTCCCATTCATATATGAATTTATCCCCTTCCCCTTCCCCTTCCCCTTTCCATGCATCCATCTTTCTTTTTCCATGGTTTGAGGACTCATTTAGTGTCCGTATCATTGTTCAAGTCGTACTCACTCTGAAGTATATACTTTAATATTTATGGCTACATTCTTGCTATTAATTAGGGAATATTGAACAAACTTGTGATTATTCGTTTTTGGTGAAATTTCTATCACTATAATATCTGATTTTGAGATACAATTTGCATTTTTGTGTGAAGAGCCACTCTACCTATTTAACTGAGTTTAGGTAGGAACCATCGTGTATCACAGGTTTCTCTAAGTCACGTTTTATGTTATTTTACCAAACATTGATTTTTCATTTATTGCAACTTTGCAGCACGCTTAATGTTGTGCCATTACAGATGTATTTTAAAAATTTTAATTCAGCAAACCTTTTCTTGGAACTTAAACTAATCCTTTTCTTTGTATATGTAGTCGTTTCGGAGTTGATCCATTGCTCTGCAGTTGGAAGTCCATCTGATGCTTCTGTGCAGTTACCGTTAATTCAAGTCATTGTTCCGCAAATAATGAATCTAAGGCCTCTGCTTAATGATCATTCAAAGGTAACTTTGGCATTTGCATCTTATTTGACTTCTTAAATTAGCTATAATAATGCTACTGCCTACTAGGTCCTTATTGTTATTTGGTACCTGGTAGTTGTTTGGACAACAACTACGGCACTTTACTTAACCATCGTGTCAAAAGGGATTAAGGGATACTACAAATGGTATGGAGTAGTAATACTTAAGTTTTTGGTCGCAGGAGGGTGTCCGATTCTGAGCTAGATATATGTCGTTTTAAATTTCTGCGAATGCATGCTTTATTCTCTGTTAGGTTTTACTCCAATATTTATTGTTTCATCAATGGACTTCCATTAGTTTTTGATTTTCTGGCAACAGGATGAGGAAGACGTGAAAGCTATTGGTCGTTTGTTTGCCGATATGGGTGATTCGTATGTTAAATTGATTGCAACTGGTAGGCACACAACTTTTTTCTGGGTTCTTCGTGGCAATGCTACTTGCTGTTTATTCTATTCCTTTTGACTTTAAGACTGTTCTTACTTCTAGACAGAAAAGAGCTTGAATACATAAATTCACATTTGAGCTTTTTTTTTATTTCTCAACTGAGCCAGGTTACTTTTCTGTAACTACATAACTGCGCACCATCAGTGCCTTCTATTTGTCATGCAGAAGTCAATTACTCGTTTTAGTCAGTTTAAATGTAATTATACTAGGGGAACTGCGAGGGTTAAACAAAGCCAAGTAAATCTCGCTTGCCCCAAGTCTTCTTAAGCAGCTAAAGCTTGGTAATAATCTTTGTGGTAGTGGTCATTAGTTTGTCTACTGTAGTATATAACTCTGTTCTGACTTCCTGTCCATGCTTTCTCATTTGTCTTAAACAATCTAATTTTTTTCAGGCACTGATGAATCGATGATGATAGTGAATGCGTTGTTAGAAGTTGCTTCACATCCAGAGTTCGATATTGCTTCGATGACATTTAACTTTTGGCACAATTTACAGATTTTCTTGATTGAAAGGTGGATATTTTGCAGAAAGGGCAGTTATTTGTTAAATTTAAGAGGAATTTATCTCTAATGTGACCATCATGTCCCAGGGATCTGTACCTATCATTTGATAATGAGGCATCTATTGAAATGGAGATGAACAGGAGGTTGCAGATATTTCGTTCATCATATGAAACTCTTGTCTCCTTGGTGAGTTTGAAGGTGATCTGTAAAATGTTAATAACAACCTTTTGATGCTTTAAAGCTATGATATTGTCTCAAGACTCTCAACTCTCAAGTTGTACGTATTTTTGTTTGGCTTTAATCTTTTTGTTTATTTGTTGTCCTTCTGCTGAATGCGGTGTAACATCTTGTGACACTTAGGCTTAGTGTTTGTCATTCTGGGTGCTGATTATTGAAGGCTTAGGATAATTTCATGGAGGGACCCTACAACTGCTGTCCTTTCAGCAACTTGCAGTCTGTTGTTTTTTTTTTTTTGCTTAGAGCAATTGCTTTTTAGTTTTTACTATAACACACATTTTAATGTAGACTATTGGTTTTAATGTGAACATTACGTTATTTAATTTTTAAACTAATTCTTTCTGTCTGTTATTCACATCATTTCCTGTTTTCCCTGCCAGGTTAGTTCTCGGGTTCAATACCCTGATGACTATATGGAGCTTTCGAGGGAGGACCTTAAGGATTTTAAACAAACCAGATATGGTAATGTGCTACATTTAGCACTGGTTCATATCGTATAGTTAGCATTAAGATATCTGCTCCAGTAGCCTTCAAAGATTAGCTGCTATTTGTTTCAAGTGGAAAACATTACCCCAGTGCCTCAATGGCTCCCGCAAATTGCGGGGTAAGTGGGGGTCGGATGTACGCAGCCTTACCCTTATGTTAGCAACACAAAGAGGCTGTTTCCGAATGCTATTTGTTTCAAGTAATTGGTTTAATTTACCTCTTGCCCTCGCCAGCTTCTATTTAGTTCATTTTAAAAAAAATTTACATGTAGGGGTCTTTAAGATGTATTTAGCAATCCATTCCATCTTGCTTTGTTATTTCCCTTTTGCCGTTTCTGCTATTGACTAATTTTGTTGATGGTGCTAGCTGTTGCTGATGTTCTAGTCGATGCAGCGCTGGTCCTAGGTGGTGATTCTGTCTTAAAAATACTTTCCATGAAGCTGGCTCAGGTAGATATTTAACTTTCACTTTTTCTGCTGGCTCTCCAAATTTGTCAAGAATTTAACTTAAGGTCTTGTAGGCATTAACTAGTAGCATCATGAAATCTATTTGTTCCGTGTTTCCCTGCTCTCATAATCTATAATATAGGGCGCTATTTGAATATCTGAACCATGTATTTAATAACTCAGACCTTTGCTATTCCATATTCAAAATGCTGTGTACGCCAGGTGCTCCCAAAACCCTTGTCTAGGAAGGAACTTTTGACTTTGATATCAAAGTTGATTTCATTTTGAAAAATTTGCAACCATCTGTGTGGCTCTAGAATACAAGCTTTATTTTATGGAATGAGAAAGACATACAAGAAAATTATTGTATTTATTAGTCATAACTGAGTAGCTTTTTCTTTGCTATATGAACTGGGCTTTCAGGCTGTGACTAGTTGTGGAAATAATCAAAGCAGTGACTGGCGTCCAGCAGAGGCTGCACTGTACTGTATCAGGGCCATAGCAGAGAGCGTTTCGAGCATGGAAACGGAAGTGATGCCCCAGGTTCATAAAACTTCTCTTGATTGTTTTACGTAAACGATTTCTCTAAGATCACAGTGATACAGCGAACTATGTTCGAAGATTCAGCTGTGATCTGGATTAGTGCTGTGTCATCAACTTCAGTGTATATATAATATGTATATCATGCATACATATTATTTGCTTGAATATCATGCTGAAGTAGTTCTATTCAATGTTGTTAGGATCGGGATTCTACTTTGAATCGATTGGGAGGGTAGAATCGAATCGGCAAAATCGGATCGTAGAATCGTAAGATTCTACAAATTCACTAAATATAGTTTTTTATTTGGTAAAAATATATAATTGAAGATTAAAACACTTATTTATACACAAAATATTGATATAAAATGAGTTTTAGTATCATTTCATGAACTGTTTCTGCAAATTACATGAAATTAGGATTTTACGATATCGTTATATAAAAATATTTTAATATGGTTACTATGGATTCGGATCGTAGGATCGTAAGATCGTAGAATCGTATTATGATCCTACCTCTAGAAAATGTCAAATTGATAGAATCGTAAGATTCTACAATCATAATAGAATCGTAGGATCTGGGATCGGTCAAACGTTTTTGGATCGTAAAATCGTAGAATCATAGGATCGAATCGGGATTCTGACAACAATGGTTCTATTGTTTGAATAGTTTTAGTTGTAGTAGATTATTTATTGGCATTGTATGCGTTCTGCCTTTTCCTTTAATAGCAGTTCATTATTGTATTGAATGAAAAGGTGTGTGTGGAAATGAACTTGGCAGTACTGGATTATAAAGCCGGATTCTTTTGTTAATATGACGATGTGGCAGAGTTCGGTCGTGCGTTTATTTGGAGTTGGAATCAATTGTGTTACTAATGTTAGCATTTGTTCTTGATTCATGGAGTGAACAATATGATGACTGCATGAGTGCACCATTTTTTTCTTATCTTGTCCACCTTGTGTACTTATCTTTTCAGTATGGTTCTGCATTCCTGGAAAATTAAACAAGAGTAAATATTTTATGAGACGGTTAATGATGTTGGGAGTTTGTATTTGTGGCAATTAAAACCAATATGTTTGATTATAATGATTATTTTCACGCCAATGTATATAATTTGCAGGTCATGTCTTTGCTTGCGAAGCTTCCTCATCATCCTCAGCTACTTCAAACTGGTAAAAGTTCTCTTAAGATCTCATGTCCCTCGTCTGAAATTTGTGAAATTTACCATCATTTAGTAGTTGCTTCCTCCATTCAACTCCACTCTACCATATTTCCTTTTTCATCCATTCAACTCCACTCTACCTATTTCCTAAAAAGGAATGCCAAATGACCATTTTATCCTCATAAGTCATACCCCATTACTTATTTACAATATTTGCCACTCATACCCCACTACTTCTACATCAAACTCCACCCTTTTCCACTCATACCCCATTACTTATTTACAATATTTTCCACCCAACCCCACCCTTCTTAATATTTGTGCAAAACACAAATAGGTAGAGTGGAGTTGTTCACCTTATAGGCTTATATTAATTATGGAATTTCAAAAGAATACCCTCAGATTGGGTAATTGCAATGCAGTATTTTGTGGTAGGGAAAATTTGAGATTATTATTTTATGCAACCGTGCTAAAAAGTAACAAGTGTTATGCCCTCTTTACATTTTCTATAATGTTGGACATATTTTTGGAAGAATTGATAAGAAAACCAGTTATGAATGGCAGAAACACTAGCACACATACAAATTACTTTTTTTTTTTTACTGTCGGGGAAGTCTACAAATTAGTTAAACAACCATTTTAGTAATGTTTCTGCCAACCATAACATCATTTTATTCGTCTTTTTAAATTTTGGAGGAGGTTATCTTATGATTTTGGTATTTTACTCATTATGGGTTTTCCAATCATGATGCTTATATATACTAGTTCAGTAGTTCTTTTCCAAATCAAATTCGCTTCTTATTTTGGTGACTAGAGCATCTAAATTTTACTCAATCTCAAAACTCAAAATGTCTCACTCAAAACATCAAAACTAAGCTGACCGCCCAGCAGCTCGGTATATAAGAGTACATGACTAAAGGTTTTCATATTGAATTAGATTTGCTGAACTTTTATGTTTCATATAAAGCGAACTAACATTGGGTCAATGACTCAATGCACTTGCTCAGGCAAAATTTCATTTGCCGTTTGGGAGTAATTTGAATTTGGCACTTTCTTCGTATGGCGATGGAGAGGGCATTGTGGAGAGAAGATTCATGTAGTAGTTTGGATTTTTTTTATTTTTTATTTTTTTACTTGAAAGAACAATTTTTTCTTTGACTTGTACTCCTATTATTTTACAAAATTATTTTGTCGCTTTAATTTTTTAAACGGTTTCGAATGATGATTCATGTTAGCCGACCCCATATCATGTTGGGACTAGGGCTCTGTTGTTGTTGTCATTTGGAAGTAACATTTGGCAACGCACATTCGAATGCAAATTTCATTATGGGCCACTTAACAATGGCCTCTGTTTTATGCATTGTTTTGGTTGGTAAACTCAGTCCCTTGCTTCATCATAGGTGGGGGCATTTGAAGATCTAGGGTAATGATTATATGAATTAGGCTTAAACACCACAAAATTAAGTCTTTTACTTGTTATGGTGGTGAGTGAACGTAATACATTATTATGCGCTTAATGCTTCACTAGAAATTTGATCTGAGTATCTTCATCATAGGTGGGGGTATTTGAAGATCTAGGGTAATGATTATATGAATTAGGCTTAAACACAACAAAATTAAGTCTTTTACTTGTTATGGGGGTGAGTGAACGTAATACATCATTATGCGCTTAATGCTTCACTAGAAATTTGATCCGAGTATCTTCTTTATTTTGACAAACCTCTCTTTCCCAACTTTGTCGCTGCATGTACATTTTTTAGGCACGGTATGGTAGGAATTGCTGAATATAATCATTTGTGAATACTTGAGATAGTTATGGCTTTGATTTCACAGTAATGCTCTCTTTTATCACTCATTTATGATAAATATTTATGCCAACTGTTGGTTGCTTAAGAATATTGATGATGACATTATTGTTGATATTGTTCAAAGAGTGAAATTGCAATTTTTTTTCTGAATTTTTTGTTACTTGTTCAGTCTGCTTGACTATCGGTGCATATTCAAAATGGCTTGATGCTTCATCAAATGGACTTTCGATTCTGCCTTCACTGGTGGACATACTTATGAGTGGTATGAGCACATCAGAAGATACTGCTGCAGCTGCTGCATTGGCATTCAGACATATTTGTGATGGTTTGTTCTCTTATCATCTGATGCTATAGCTCTCTAATTGTGATCCTCCATGTTCTTTGGCGAAATGACATCCGATTCTTTACTTGGTAATGCTGGGAAAATCACATATCTTGATTTCAAATATTGGAAATAGTTCTAAACATTTTCTGAGATAGATGTAAACTCTTGTCCTGTCCACAAGAATCATACCCATTTAACTCTATAGGGAAGCAAATGGGGAACATCTCAAAAGTATCCTCCTTCCCCTTCGTAGCCCAAAGAGTTGTTTTCTCTCTCCATCCAAAGAGTGAACAATTTACATGCTCGTACATCATTGTCTGCCATGTCCAGTATAAAGTCAAATGACAGAAGTTATCTTATGGTACCGACACATTTGATTTAGTTATATAGGCAATTCTTGTAAACTTTTCTGTTATGTTTATGGTCTCAAAAAATTGGTTATCTGACTTATCTCATTGTTACATGCTCTTATCTACGAGACTGACTGGCTTGTACACAATGATGACTATATTTTTGTTCCATGCTTCTCAATGATAAAGCTACTTATTTTGCATGAAGATTGTCGGAAGAAGCTGTGTGGATCTTTAGATGGCCTCTTCCATATCTACCAGAGGGCGGTTTATGCTGATGGAGGGAACTTCAGAGTGTCTCCTGAGGATTCCCTGCACTTGGTTGAAGCACTTAGGTATCATTGTCGCAAATTTTTAGTGTCCCTGTGAGCCTTTGTGCCGTTTTGTTGTAATCTGACTAGCCCTTTGTTATGCAGCATGGTGATCACAGAACTTCCTCCCGACCATGCGAAGAAGGCGGTGGAAGCATTATGCCTTCCTGTTGTTACTCCCCTGCAGGTAATTATTCTACGATGGCAGTTTACATTGCAATGCTTTTGCTTGTATGTCAAGTGTTATCAATTTGTTGATACTTTTATGCTCTTAAAAATCAGGAAATAATCAATCAAGGTCCAGTTATTTTGGGACAAAAGGGCCCCCGTGAGCTAACTGTTCATATAGATCGTCTGGCATATATTTTCAGGTAAATATACATGGTTAAACTTATAACTCTTATAGCCTGCATCAAATATTCTCACAGTACTTCCGCCGTTGTAGATATGTAAATCACCCTGAGGCTGTGGCCGATGCAATCCAGAGGCTCTGGCCTATTTTCAAAACCATTTTTGATGTGTAAGTTTCACAAACATGTTGTCATATGATGTGTTTAGAAAGTTTGCCTAGAGTGCTTATTATTTATCGAACACAGCCGTGCATGGGACATGCGGACAATGGAATCGCTCTGCAAGGCATGCAAATATGCTGTAAGTGTTTTTGAATTGTAACTTTCTCTCAACTAGAACTGTAATTGATCTTGCCGATTGCTCATAAGGAGTTGGGACTTGTTAGCTTATCATTACATATTGACAATAACAACCATACATGATGGATATTTTCCAAGATTGCATTTTGAAACTGGAATTTCTATGCTTGCGACTGTCCTACTGTTTGATTTATTAAATGTGAAGTGATGCTACTGAACTGTTTTGTGAAGGTTATCCACTGAGATGGTGTATCCTCTCGGTTTTAGTGGTCTAAAATTATTGGTCTAGCCAGATACGGCTTCTTTTGTATCGGTACAACAACAACAAAATCACCCTATTGCTTCAATGGTTCTCGCTTATGGCAATTAGGCGGGTCTTTTGTAAACAGCTTTATTGTGTTGAGATTTGAGAAACCGAGAAGGTGTTTCAGAATCAGTAATGACCCATAATAAAATTTGCATGAGATGTATCAGCTGGCTGCTACTTCACCATATAAGAAGTACAAACAGTTTAATGAGCCATTATGGCTAAATTCCATCAAACTCAAAGTCAAAATAATAGCGTCTCTTGGCTGCGTTGGAAATGGAAAACTTCCCTAGTTTGCGTTTTTCTTTCCTTTCCTTTCTATTATTTTTATCTTATACACTTGGTTTAATTGTGTAAGACTGTAGGTTTACATGGCCTTTTGAAAATGTTTTCCGTAATTTAATGGATTGGTCTGCTTCAGTGGCTATCTGAAATATTGACTCAACTAGTGAGGATTGAGGAATGATTTGTTCAACATACAAATCATGACATCAGTGTCATGTCCAGGAGGAGGCTGATTGCTGTTATTATGGAGCTTTTAGTTAATTACTGCTATGTACTCTTCCTAATATCATTACTTTTTTTGTTTCAAGTTTGTAAAGGCTTCATAACTTACATTCTTTTTTCCATTTTGTAAGGTGAGAACTTCGGGAAGGTTCATGGGCGTTACGATTGGAGCAATGTTAGAAGAGATTCAAGGACTCTATCAGCACCACCAGCAGCCATGCTTTTTATATCTCTCGAGTGAGGTCATAAAGGTATAACATTAATTGAAGCACGATTCAGGAATAGTCACAAGGTGCAGTGACACACTGTCCATGAGGCAAACCTGAGACGCATCCAAGATGCTCTTTTATGCAATATCCATATATGTTTCTTCTTGTTCTTTTCTTCGTTCCTCCCGCTGCCCCTTTATCTCTAGGTTTCAGTCTTTTTACATATTGGCCTTTTTTAAAACCGCTATAGAAATGATCTCGTGGAAAATAGAAATATGGTTGGTAGACAGCGTGCCTGGCTTCTAACCATCTTGATACGCCATGTGCCTTTGGAAACCAAGCATTATTTTCTCAAAGTTCTGATCTGTCTTCCTAACATCATATGGATTTTATGTTGCAGATATTCGGATCTGACCCGTCTTGTTCAGAATATTTGAGAAATTTAATTGAAGCTCTTTTTAGGCGAACAGCATGTCTTCTTGCAACAATCAAAGTATGTTTTGCGGTTTCTGTGATAAATTCGTTTATTTCAGCATAGCTTCTTGTCAGTTGATATATTTTGGATTCTGTACTAGGATTTTACTACCAGACCAGATATAGCAGATGATTGTTTCATATTGGCTTCAAGATGCATCCGATATTGCCCACAAATATTCATTCCTTCCACAGTGTTCCCTCCACTAATAGATTGTGCAATGATTGGAATTACAGTACAACACAGGTATCTCCAGCATCCTCTCCCTTCTCCGTAATAATGTTATCTTATTACCTCTGTATATGTACCTTGATACCTGATTACCTTTTCTTATAAAACGCGAACCACATTGTTCAACAATTTTGTAAGCTAAGCGCCTCTAGTGAAGTTCTGCAAAATCCTGGTTGGTCTCCCAAGACAAGAAAATATTCCTCGCCCACAGCTCAAGATTTTTAATTGTCGGAACATGCATTATATTTATACTGACACCTTCAAAGCTCCCTTTGTCATTTCTCTGTACAAAAATTGAAAAGGAAAGGAAAAAGTTTGTTATTGACTTCTTGAATCCGTGATAACTAATCGCCAAAGTCTGTGTAAATTCCCTTTCTTGTTCCAGGAGAAAGATAGCCATTCTTTCGCTGAGAAAAGTTTATCTGATCTCTGTTTAAGTTGACAATATATGAAATTTACCTCTCAATTTATCTATTCTACTGGTCATTTTGTTGAATTTGTGTTGCTGATATGTGTAAACTTAAATTTGTATTAAAAGCGCATGATTCTCTATGTGCATAACTTGGAAATCTTTGGTAGTTTTTGTATTTATCTGATGGCAGTGTAACACAATCCAAATTTTCTGGATTTTTTATGTGATATAATTTTAGGATTCAGCAAAGGTCTGTTCTAATTTTTGTCCAAAATCTAAAGCTATATCTTATTGCACAAAAAAGACTAGTGGAGAGAATTATTCTGACAGAATCAACAACTGTTTGGTGTTTTGCTCCTAGCCGCTCTCCTCTAGTTCATCTTGAAAAACGAAACTCATAATTATATCGGAGGTTTAATTTTTCAAGTTGTGCAGGACTTTTCATGCTACATCTTCATTGACCCTGTGTCTCATTAGTTATTGCTCAGAACCTTGACTGGACAACCTTGTATTGCTATTTATGTCTTGCAGGGAGGCTTCAAATTCCATATTGTCATTCTTATCTGATGTCTTCGATCTGACAAATTCGCGTGAAAGTATCCAGTACTTGCCAATCAGGGACACTGTGATCATTCCAAGAGGTCCAGCTATCACAAGGATATTGATTGCATCACTGACAGGCGCTCTTCCAAGTTCTCGTTTTGAAACCGTATGTTCGCCTGAATAATGCTAAATTACTATTTAGCTGACAAATATTAAGATAAGACGGTACTATGATAGGATTGGCCATGCATGAGGTTTTGGGGTAAGATTCCATGCTAAAAACTTGCCCCAAAATCATTAACAGTCCATCCTGTTCTACCATAGGACCGTGCTCTGTATTCAAAACCGTTCCTAAATGTGCTTTTTAAACTCCTTTCAGCCCATTTATTGCCTCCTTGTGACTTTAGTGGTCAAACATTCTAGATTTTGACCGATAATTTCTCACAAAAAAAGAAAATTGTTCCAAGTTTTAAAAATATGAATAAAGATATCTGTTTTGATAAATCAGAGAATTTCTTTACTGTTTGTCTACTTGTATTTGGAAGAGTTTGTGGTCAAAATTGACCTTTATAATAAAGGCAGTGATGTTTTGGCGAGCTAAGATATTAGCCTAAATTTGCAGGTAACATATGCGCTTATAGCACTAGTCAAAACTTATGGTGTTAAAGCTTTGGAATGGGCAAACGAGAGCATATCGTTGATCCCAAAAACAGCATTGACGGAGATTGAAAGCTCAAGGTTCCTGCAAGCACTATCTCAGTCGGCATCAGGTGCCAAGATTAACGACATCATGGTTCCGATTGAGGAACTCTGTGATGTTTGCCGACGAAATCGGACTGTCCAGGAAATAGTTCAAGATGCTTTGAAACCCTTGGAATTGAATATGGCTCTGAGAGTATAGTAGTGATGCTCGTTCAAGAGAATCTTTAGTGCACAGCTTATGCTATAGAGAACCCACAGAATTGAGGGGGCTGTTTTTCAAAAGGCCCTTGTAAAGAAGCTTTATTTGCTCTCAATTGTGTATCATTGCCATTTTCATTGATATGTGGAATGTATACCCATATAACCATATTAATTTTTTGTAGAGGTGGCTGGTAGAGGGAGATATGAAAGACGGGTTCGTTGTGGTTTTTGGCACATAGACGGGTTCCTTGTATTGTAGACGGCGGCAGTTGCCGTTTTCCTATGGGTGTGCAGTGTGCTATGAGTATATTGTGACTAAAAAACTTTTTGGTTGACTTTATGCAAACACCAGGTCTTCTAATGAAGTCACATTGGGTCAAGGAAGAAGCTGCATGTGTGATTTTGCCACTAGATTACACAAGGGCTACGTTTATTTTGTGAAATATAAGCTATTTTATTAAGTTTTCTACGAGGTTTGCTTTCACGTATGAAATCAGCCAAATTTTTGTGTGTACCTATTTTCCTTTCAATTATAGGTTAACGAGTCAGAGCTCATACCAAATTTTCATGTGTACCTCTATTTTCCGTACTATTTTTTGATAATTTTAGACAAGTGAGCAAGAGTACTTGAACGCAAGGCGGTGGTATCCGTCTACTTGGTACTTGAAATAGGCAAGCACTAGTATTGGTGCCCGGCTTCGCCCGGGCTACCTCTACTTACCATTAATTTTTTTTTCATTAAATAAAATTACTTGAAGTTGCATAACCCATAAATTTATCATTAATAGATTTTTCTATGATATATTCTAAAATTACGATAAAATAAATTTTGAGACAAATTCACTACTCCTGCTATTAATATTTTACTCTTATTAATAAAATAATAGTAATAACATTTCACTACTTGCCCGTAATCATTGTTACTTTCACTACTCCCGCCGTAATATTGTTATTGTCACTACTGTCGCATTAATATTGATAATTTCACTACTCCCGCCGTAATTATTGTTACTTTCACTATTGGCGCATTAATATTGCTTATTTCACTACTCCCGTTGTTGTTTCTACCACTTTCACTAATCTCGTTGATAATATTGTTACTTTTACTATATTCAAATGAGTGATTATTATCATATAACTATATCCAATGTTACTACAATTCTTTTCTTTACTGACGAAATTATTTTTACTATTAGGCATGCAATTTTAAGAGGATTATATATTTATATAAATATATTACATATATGCATTAAATCAAATCGAAAGAATTATGCAATATTATATATTATGAAATCTGACTTGAAATATTTATAACCTACTTATATTATATTTTTGTATGTTAAATAATTAACATCTCTATACATCTAATAAACTATAAAGTTTAATAAAATTGCATAAATTTTAAATTTAATATATAATTTTATAATGATAATAATTAATACCATAAGTGTGCATGTTTATACTAATTAATTATTTTATTTTAAGGAATTTGACCATCTTCTATAAATATTTAGGAAAATTATCAAGCATTTTTTTTCTTTTAGTGTCTTTGAAATTGACCATCTTAATTAATTATTTTATTTTAAGGAAATTGACCATCTTAATTAATTATTTTATTTTAAGGAAATTGACCATGTTTTAGTCTCTTACAAATGTTAAGGAAAATTACCAAGTTTCTATATAATTTAATTTTAACCCAAACTATATAATATTTGCATTGAGATCCCTTAATCGGGTCCATCACACGGTGCTAGTGATTTAAAACTATATAGTATAATTAATTTGTATAACTTTCTTTAATTACATTAAAGTCCCTTGGTTTCTGGATTTAATATATAGTATTGATGTGATAGAGAAACTCAATTTATGATTTATTTTCACTACTTTTTCCTTAAATTCCTCTTCGTATAAAAAACAATACTTGTATAGTATAACAAATGGTTGAGACGGGTGGAGAATTTTGGACATGGGAACTAAGATGGCCAGAATTTATGTATCTACCACCTCGAAAACACGGACATTTCTATTATCTAGCATGTTTGTGTCCAACAACGTGTTAGATACCGACACTTGCATTACATGACACAAAAATACTTGTCAGACATTTAATAAACTATATTTAATACCTGTTTTTTTAAAAAAAGTTTAGACTCTTCTCAAACTTCAACTCAAATGGCATATGATTATTTAATAACATTTTATTGACATATTTTTTTATATTTATTGGAATATGGGTTATTATTAATCTAATTTTTAGGATTTAATTAATTAACGTATAGTTCGTACAATATATTTTGTTAAATTTTAAAATTGTAGCCTAAATCTTACTCGTACATTTTATGGTAACCGTGCCGAGTATTCATTTTGTGTCCGTGATCGTGTCTAAATCTGTTTTGGTGCTACCTAATTTACCACCCACCCAGCCCTATCATCTGTTATTCCGTACGAAGCAAACCTTGATCTTGTGCGATGCCTTTGTCAAGTGAGTAACGTGACTCTAGTACTTGAGAAAGCGGAGATCCTCTCCCTTACTTAATTAGAAATGGGCATTCATTACTTTTGAACGGTCGGAATTAAATCTTATAACCATGATTTGAGATTGAGTAACCTGAAATAATTTTATTTGATATCGTCTAAATTGCCAAAGTTGAAGATGACACAAATAATGATAATGATATATTATAATTGCAAATTGGTCAATAAAATAATTCAACCACTAGAGCTAGAATAAAAATGTTTCCAAAGGTAAATAATTATTGTTTGAACATGATGAAAATTAAACTTGAGCGAAGCAATACATAAAGATATTTAATTTAAAAAGCTGAGCTTGAAGCTTATTACTCAGTCGTAGCATAATAACTAACTATAGTGATCATTGTCCATCCAATGATGTTTATCATGCTAAATTAATTGTCTTGTTAGTTTAATCCAATTAACAATTCACAAAAAAATCTCTAATCACTAAGATATACTATATATTAAGCTAAGCCACGGCTATTATAGTATCCGGATGGTCCAACCTTTCTACGACCTGATATGTCTGACTTCATAGATGTCCCAGTTGACAATGACAGTGAAAGGTCGAGTGACACCAGTGATGGATCAAACGATAACACACCCATGTTTGTGTCGTTCGTGTTTGCATTAAGAACAACTTGTGGTGGCAATGTATTATAATAGTAATAAACCGGGGGTGTTGATATCGTAAATTCCATCTCTGAATTCGCTTCTGATGATGCAGAGGTTATTTCTGGATATTCAGCTCTTAAATTGTTTTCATTATCCATTTGATCAACCTATTATTAATCACAACAAAAATAACACTGTTAGTTAATAATAATAATAATAATAATAATAATAATAATAATAATAATAATTATGAACAGAGATGAAGATAGGTGATGATCAACAATGTAATTAACAGAGTACGTACAGATAGAAGAAACTTACGGAATTGGCGGGGATATCGAAGATGCTAGATCTACGACGACGACCGGGATTAGGATTATTCATACGATTAAAGTATTTCTGAGCGTGACTAGCCACCTGAGTAGACGTACGAGTTTTAACGAAGTTTCGCGAAATACAACGCCAATTTCCCTTCCCTACCTTATTTAATCCTTTCAAAAACAACTTATGCTCTTCTACTGTCCACTCCACTCCTACATTCACCACAATATTATATTCACATCAACAATCAAAAAAATCAATCAATCAATACAACATGTATGTTATTTCATCATATTTCTTCTTTATGCGTGCATGCATACCTGCTGCTGGTTTGCGTTTGCGTTTGCGTTTGCGGTTCACTGCGGTGGTTGTGGAAGCGCAACTAACACCGTCTTTGACCTGCTCACATTGAGAAAGATGATTGTTACTGGTGGAATCAGCAACGATGCGCACGCCGAAAAGCATGACTTCGCGGCACCCATCATCCTCAGACATCTTACTAAACCCACTAGATTATTTGATGGAAGACGGAAAGTTTAATTGTAGAGATGCAAAATAAAGGATGCAACGATGATGAATAGAGTTGGATATGTTGACGGGGGGCTTTATATAAGGTTTGTTATTATTTGTTAAAGTTAGTTATTTGGAAAGAAATTTAAATTAATTAGGGTTCGCCACATTACAAGATAATGCGTCTTCGATATTAGATATTCAGATAAGATATCACATGTCATATATGCTTATTATTCCTTATTACTATTATTATTATTATTAGTCAATCCAATGTTAGGTTTGTCAAGTTTTTCATAAAATTCAAATCATGAATAAGATAAGATTTGTTTGTTTATGGTATGGTAATAATAACCAAATAAATTTGCTTCACATTCCATTAATTGGATGACTTGATTTTAAGAAAGATGACGGTGTAATATGTTACTACATATTCTTAAAATCTTTTAGAGTTATTTATTTAAAATAATGAATGGTAAAATCGATAGTCTTAGTTAATTAATTTCCATAAAATTAATATATTTAAAGTGATTTTATTCGTACAAAGTTAAACGATAAGAACACGGTCGAAATACAAATTTACCAAAAACAATACTGAATCAACACGCGAGATAATGCGTTTGATATGAATAATTCTTGCCTAGACAATTCTTTAGTAGATATATAAATTACTGTGAAATAAAAGAAAAATTTATTTAAAATCTTATACGTTTCTTATTAAGACTTAAGAGCCTATGATTAGTGGATTAGTATCACCATCATCGATCCATATGATTCTAGCTAGGGTAAAAAGTAAGCACAAATTCTCATTTAATTAAGATGGGTACTATTCGTCTTAAACTTAAAGCAGGTTTAAGACGCATGTGTTCTAAAACGCAAGGTTAGCTCGTAGAATTCGGAAAAACACAATTTTTTTTTTGGTGACGAGGCGCATTAGACAAGGACTCAGGCCAAGAATGCTCCACAAGATTTTGCTCATGAGGAGGCTTGAACCTGGGTCTCCTGGAAATTTCATCCAAGTTTTAACCACTATACTCCACCCTTGCGGGCAAAAAAAACACAGAATTACTATATATGTAGAATAACCCAATTTTTTTTAAATAAGGTCAATTACCTTGCGAGCCACTCGTTTCAAGACTAGACACGGGAAAAAGGAGTCTAGATTTTTATGATATTGAGATATTTTAGTGATTAATTGAATTTGAAGTGAAATTAGCAAATGTATGAATTATAGTGTGAAAAGCAAAGAATGAAGAGAAATTGAGGGTGTTTAGCATGATAGTCTAACTAGAAAATACAAGAAATGAAAACCGTTACAAAATGAAAAGTCCACCCTCAACCCCCACGTGGGTCCCATTTTCCGGCTAGTTATCCCCACCATATTAACCGCCGCATCCAACCATGCGGTACACCTTCTCCACCTCCTCAAAACTAGATTACCATTATCCACGTGGCACTCCTCCACCTTAATATATATAACGGGTCCCATTCCCAGATGAGTTTGGCGCGCGTTACATTACAGGTCTTCATCTTTATTCCGTAATTTAGAATAATATTAAAGGGTAAAACGGTAATATCAGTTTGTTAGCCCAACAAACAACCCAACTTTCAGTTCATAACAGACAGCTGCTTCGAAAGAGGGAACTTTTAACAAAACAAAAAAAACGCAAACATAAAATTAACAACCCCCCAACTTCAACAACATTCAACAAACCCAGAATTAATTTAATTTTAATTTAATTTAAACTAATCAACTTCTACATTAATCCACCAACAATGGAAGATTCCGAGGTAAAATTATTCACTGTTTTCCTTAATTACACCGAAATTTCACTGTCATTAAACACTTGTTCTAACTAACTGCTTTTTAACTTTTACCCTTTATATATTTTTGGTGAAAGATTTGATCTTTATGTGTTTTCGGGGTTAATCGACTGATTTATGAAATGGGTATCGCTTAGTTTTCTGATTTAGATGTTAAATTGTTGTGAATTGATGGAAAGTTGCAGAAAATGACGGCTTTGAAGAAGGCGTATGCGGAGATAATATTGAATACGGCCAAGGAGGCGGCGGCTAGGATAATGGTATCGGAGAGGAAAGCTCATCAGTATTCTCATGATCTTTCCACCACCAAAGATGAAGCTCTTCGTCTTTTGCTTCGCCTCAAACAAACCATGGATGCTAAAGTAATGTGCATAATTTTGGTTTTATTGATTTTGTGTTTGAAAATATTGGGGATTTCTGATTTGGGTCCTTTCTTCTTGGTTAATTGTGTCAAATTTTGGATCTTTTTTTTTTTTTTTAATCATTTCTAATGGAGTCAATTGACTGATAATGTTTTCGGTTTTGGTTTTGGAGTGGATCAAAGTTGCTCATTGGAGATTGTGTGCTTATAACTTGTTTTGAAGTAGCAGTTATTGTTATGATTTTCGTTGAGGGTTAGGATGTCTAGTTTCTACTCTTTTAGCCCTCGTAAGCTGGATGTTGGTACGTTAAAGAAATGTGGTTCTTGTTATTGATGGCAAGTTCTACTGAATGTGGGTTCGTTACGTTTTACTTAAATGAAAGTAAAATGTGATGAATATCTTGAGGGTCTGAGGATTCTTTTTTTTGCAGTATTCTCATTTCCAACTAAACCAAAAACTGACTATACTATGTGTTTGAAATATAATGGAATGAAACAATATGACTCGCTAAATTCTTTGCGCTTCTTATGCTATGAAGTGGCTTTGTGTTTTCATGGGTCATCCAGAAACAGTGTATGCTTTGAGGCAAGATTCATACATCTAACCTCTACCTTTCAATGGGCGGGGGAGTCCATGTAACACTGGGGTAATGTTGCTGTCAGTTAAAGGAGGGATTCTTGTTCTGAGTTATATTTTTTAATTGTAACGGATGAATTGCTTGGTTATAAGAATGTCTTTTGTTGGTTGGTGATCTCTATGAGGTGATTGGTTTTATGAAATCGAGTTTTTCTTTTCAAGTTCCGTTGTAACTTGTGACTTCTGCTTTCTGATTTTTCTTTTGTGTTGGCGCTAACACTAGCTGTTGATAATCATCTTTAAGACCTTGTTTACCTTAGATTATCAACATCAACTGTTGGTACTTTTGTCGAAGTTTTCCTCTTCAAACTTTTGTAGTTTAGGTTTTAGACATAGAGTGTGTTAGGCATAATATTTTTCCTAGCTCCTATGGTTTGATGTCGATGCTCATTGTCTATTGGTGTGAGCTCATTGTCTATCTAGCGGGCTACTCATTGCCAATTGGTCTTAAGATGAAACCTAACTTGTTTTATAGACATGGGTGTGTGCTGCTGCCTGCTTGTAGTTGTACTTTCCTAACATTAATGTCCGATTTTAATTATGGTTTCTTGATCTATCAATGCTGTTTCCCTTCGCTAGCTATTATTAACTGATGCTTTTACCTCTATTGTTCGGTGTGCCCCTCTCATTTTATGCAATTGTATATTTTGTGCTTACGGTCTTGTCTGCGCCACTTATGTTTACATTTCTCGGCGTTTAAATGAGGATTTGCAAAAAAAGTACTTGAAATGGGGTAATTAATTCTGTCACATCTACCAGATTAATGAAGCGGAGTTGAAATCCCATGACCAACAAAGAAAAATTGAAGTACTCGAAGCCCAACTTCAAGAAGCTGAAGACATAGTGGGTAGTCTTCGGGCAGAGTTGAATGAGGCCCATATGAAGCTGGATAAATTTGCGAAGAACCAAATGGGCCATGAATCCAATCTAATGAACAAAGGTGACAACGAAAATGTAAGCTTGCAACCAGGGAACAGGTCATCTGAAGCTATCTTAGCTTCTCAGACTGATAGGATAAATTATGGTTCACATGAGTGTTCTAGTGCAAATAATTTTTTGGAGGAATTTGGCTATTCTCGTGAGCCTGAGGTCCCGTCAATAATTAGTAGAAGGAAAGAACCTGGAAGGTATCTAAATGGATGCATCCAAAAAGTAAAAACATGTGATAAGAACCTTGTGGAAGGTCACTTTTCCTTGGGTGGAAGATTGGATCACTCGCAAAATGTGATAGTTGATGACACTGCATGTGTTAAAGAAGAGGAACATGTTGATACCGAAGAAACTGAGAATCAGGATCCTCTTAATATGATGCAAGTTCTAAAATTGTTGAAAAGGAGACGAAAACGAGGCTTTAGATACAGAAGACATAATGCATCCTTACCCAAGCATTCTTCTCACATGACCAAGGAAGTGTGTTCTAATCTGACTACGTCTCATGATTATGATGATATGCATGGAAGTGATGACAAGCTAACCGAGGTTGTGAACGAAGATAGTGAGGTGGCTAGCAGCTTGGCAGATACAAAGCTTGAGATGAAAAACTCATCTTCTTTAGACTTGGATGTTAAGCTACTGGAAACCTCTGATGGGCTCTCTAGTCCACCATCAAGAGATAGGATTCTTAAGTACACTTTCCAAAGAAAACGGAAAAGGGAATCTGTTGATAGCAGTCTCTCTCACGAGGGGAACCCTTTAAGAAAAGAAATCGCAATGAAACAAAATGGTAATCTCGAGCCTGTAAAATTCAGTGAAGCAACTGAATCTTCTCTTGGTGGTCGGAAAATGGCACAAGTGGCACGTCAGGTTTGTCTTTCGTCAACATGTTAAGTTATGCTTCTTATGACTCTGAACTCTGAAGTAGGTATACGTATATTTGTGTGTGACCACCAAGTATAGAATACCTGGTACTTTGACTATTGTTTGTGAACTGATTTCAGTTTAACATCGCGAACCTCTCATATGCCATTTTTTGAGACAGTAACAGAGGAAAATAAACTGACTATTTGATGTTACATTATAGGAAGTCAGTCTACCTGTCAACTTAACTTGCTTTGTTGCATCTTATATTTTATAATATAAAATCAAAATGTTTTTGGTTGTAGCACTGTGTTCTTATTTCAACGAGCCATTATACGCCATTTATGACCAGTTTTTGATGATTTTAGAAACCATCATAAAGCTGGTTCTTACAAGATAAGATCAGTTTCTTGAGGCATTGAGCTGTGCAATAAGTTGTTATGTCTTGGAGCTTAAGTAGAAAATATTGTGTAAGATTCAGGGTAATATTGTAAAGCTGGTCTATACATCTTGTGAGAGTTGATTTTATATTTTTCACTGCTCCTGACTGTTTCCATTGTCTTAAGGGTCGTACTCGTACATATAATGCAGCGATATGACTCCAGTGTATTTATGGCCCCTGTGTGTGTGGCAGAGACAGGTTATCTTACTTAAACACGGATATGGGTTTCGGACACGGAAACATATTCAAGTGGCTCTCCGTGACTCGAACTTTTAGTCATGGAGCCTGTCCTCAATTAAGGGTACGGGTACGAGAACACTTCTTTAACACACAAAATGAATTAGAAATATGAAGAATTTGGGTTTTAAAGTGAAATGATGAAGAGATATTTGAGAAACGTCAAAAATCATTTTCTGCTTTACATACTTGTCTCTTTTTACTTTTGTTATGTAGGACTCTTTGTGTGTCTCCGAGAGAAGTGTCTTACTGGTAAGTGTCAGGGGTTCATACAATCATACCCATAATTTTGAGTGTCATTCGGATATGGGAATGGGTTCAAAACACTGAATTTTGAGTTGAATTTATGGCGCTAGCAGAATAGGGGGTTGGACGTATGCAATGACGTTGTTTATGGATGACACATACTGCAGATTGTGTCGAACAATGAATTGATACTCTGGTAATTCATTATACAAAAAGCATAGCAACAAGAGTATAGTTAGTCAGTTTGTTTATGAAAGGGATATCTATGGTAAAATAAAAGGCAGTTACTAAATAATGCTAAAGCCTTGTTTCGATACCACGTTAGGAGGGGAAGGGGATAGAGGGATGGGAAAGGGAAGGAAGAGAAGGGGAGGGGGAACGGAGTAGGTGTTTTGGGGTAAAATTTCATCCAAATCTTTCCAATGTTGTAAGGTTTTTGATTCGCCTTGGAGGAAGTAAATTTATCCCTCCATTTCTGTCTTACCCTATTTGCTGACCAAGCAAAGGATTTTGTAACCATCCTTCTCCATCCCTCCCCTTCCCTCCAGATCATCGTATCCAACCCAGGCCTTAGGGAAACAGTGAATGTTCTCCAAAAATCACGGTGCGCAGGGTCATAAGGGCAATGGAAGATCTATTCCTACTTTACGTCGCCTTAAATTAACATTTCTAGTAAGCATTGGGTGCTGATAGCTTGATCTGAACCACTTCCAAGTTCCTTTTTTAGTTTAGACTTGATTGTGAAGACACAAGTTTGCCAATAATAAAATTTATGCTGATTGGATAAGCTATATAGTATGTGATTATTATGAATATGTTCAAACAAAATTGTTACATCGTGGGGACAAGGCATTTGAATTTGCTTGAAGTATTACGCACAATGATTAAGACAAGAAATAGAATGAGCTAGAAGACTAAATAGAAACTATCCTTTTATGGCGATTCAATATACCTTGGTAGCTTAAATCCTTTGTTTTATGCTTTTGAAAAGAATGTTTTGGCTTTAGGCAGTAACTAATGATAATATCCTGTTGTTTCCTGAATCCTGATTGCACAAGGAGAAGCAAGGAAGAGGAGCAGGGTCTTTGTTTTAAGTGTTAGATGCTACTCTGTCTGTCCTAAACAAATGTGGTGTTCAAGCAAAGGTTATTACCCTTCCATTTCTTCAGGTAGCCTTATTGAAGTATGACACCGATTTAACGGGATTGAGAAAATTGCCAAACCACCGTCTACTACTCTACTCTCCCCTCTACCCTCTCTTCTCATTACTCACATATTAGTATATTACCATCTAATCTCATCAGTCACATATCCTCCATCACCATGGTCATCGTCCACCATCATTAACCGCCACCACACCGCCTTCCACCACACCCAACCCTCTGACTCACCTCCATCCACTATCCCCCTCTGCCCGTCCCCCTTCCACCCCTGTCACACCACCACCCTTTTACCCACCAGCATTCGCAACCCCACCTCCCTCCATCTTCTCCTTTACCCAAGCTCTCTCCAAACGTATCAAGCTACTTTACCTCTGCGGCTCCTCACCATCCTCGAATCCGCCACTCACCTCCAATGAAATTAGGTTTACCAACAAGACGATCCATGGTGTTTGTATGGTGATGGTATGTAAGTGGTGGTGCTGGTGGTGTGGTTTGAGGTTGTTTGAATATGGGAGAGAGAGGTGGGGGTGGTGAACTGATGGAGGTGGTAATGGGGCTGGTGGACTAGAGAGTTTCTAATTTTAAAGTAGCGAATATTATTTCTGTAACTTAGAAAATTAACAATAATAGAATGGTCATTTTCTGCATACGAAGCTGCTAAAAGGGAAATCGAGCTAGATGAACAAAAATTCCAATAATAGAAATGGGGCTTATCGAAAAATTTGAGGGAGTATCACCACCTAATTATGCCTTGCTTCTGCTCATGTCTGGAAAAAGAAATCAAGTTTACCCATTACTCGAAAACTAGAAATCTTATTCGTATCATCGACTTTTTGTTTTGGTGTAAAGGGAGTCACATAAGGGTATATTCGTTAAGAAGCTTCTGCCAAAGACGATAATCAGAAAAAAAAAAAAAAGTGCTGTGTTGGCTGCATTGTTAGAATTTGCACTATGCTAGTTGAAAATTGGGACATCTTTGTCAATGGATTGTAGTGATGATACGAACTCACCTTGATAGATTGCTACTTTGCTATATTGCCGTTGCAACTTATCACTATTTTAACTGTTGCTGTGTTCCCATATGGTGATATGTTGAGTAATACCTACGTTATACATACATACCTTTGTAAGGGTTCCTGTGAACAGTGCAATAACTGACAGTGTGTTTGGCTTATATTGGCAGCTCGTATCCATGTCCGATAAGAAGTGGATCAAGTAAATGGTTAGTTGTTTACTACGTTGAAGACAGCTCTTGGAACTGCATTTTGCAGGGGTAATACGCAAATAAATGCAAGTGAATCGAGTCTCCCAAATAGTTGCTGATAATATATGAAGTTCCAGCCTTGCTATTTAACTATATATATATATAGAGAGAGAGAGAGAAAAGAAAGAGATGTAAATTGGGGTCTGATAAGTCATGCATCCGGGCGGCTACCCAAATGATAAAAGTTATATTCTTTTATACTTAGTAATATAGAATCCTCCTTTTGGTTTGCTAGTATTTTTTGGGGGTAGAATTTATGTTTTTGACAATGGTGAATGTTAAGAAATGTAATTATATAATAGGGTCTGTTCATTGCAAGACCATTTTTTCACCCTTAATAATCTCCAAGATTCATAAAGGTTCTATATATGTTGATCTCTACAATACTCCCTCTGATCCATTGAAATTGATCCGTTTGTTTAAAATCACCAACGAAACAGAGGTGGGTAATAAGAGACGGACTGCATGACATTCAAAAATCAAAAGAATGGTCGAATTTGAAAGAGGATCCGAAAGCATATAATTCAACTATATATGAATAAATTCCAAACACAAGTTAGTAGGAAGATAATTCAAAGCAACTTGTATTATTCAAAATCCAAATACAATTGAATAATAAAAAAAAAACATTAATAAACTGTAATAACCTAATTTACTAGATAATAATATCCTTCGTTCACTTGTAGTTCCTTGTGGATGTCCTTGATTTGGCTTTGCTCCTCTTCAACTTACGTAAACTAGAGCCATACCAAAATTCCTGCTCTTCCTCACCATCATCATCATCATCATCATCATAATAATAATCTCCAAACATCTTTTCTTTCTTCTTACGCTTGGGCTGTTCCTGATAAACCTCCAAGGTATACGCACAACTACTTAGCAGCAGCCTAGGACTCGTCTTGGTTACAAGAGCTTGATCAACAACATCGTCTTTGAAATCGAATATGGTAGAATACAGACTCTCACCCAAACAGTACTCCACCATCTTCAAGTTATTGTAGGCTTCATCAACAACTACTTGGTTATTATCGATATGGAACAATTCCAAATACAAATCACCTAGGCGGCATTCACCCGGGTTTAGGTTGTATGAGTATTCATGCTTCAGATCTTCATGATGAAAGGCAGCAATCATTGTCATACGAGTGAGTATTTCTTACTAGTTGCTAAGAATAATTTGGTTTGAATTTTGTTGTGTATTGTAGTAGAAAGATGAAATAAGCGGAGGTGAATTGAAGACTGTTGTTATCATAATTTCTGTTGGTTATTTATACAAGAGCTTAGGGATAAAATAAGGAAAGTTGAAAAATTAAGGGAAGGTCGGTGCGTCCTGAAATTATTTGTTGACGTATTTAAATTTGTTAAGGTAGTAATAATATGGAAAGTTTCTCTATTCATTAACAACCGCCTTACTCAATTGTAGTACTCAATTGTAGTAAGAAAGATTGTTCGATAAAAAATAAAAAATTTCTATTATACCCTAGCGTCATCATTTACTAATATATCTCGGATGGTACTAAAAGTAGTGAGTACCACCAGCTGAAACTATCTCATTTTCATATCCTATTATTTCAATTGTAAATTTGTTTCGTAGTTGCTCATTTATGTACGGATTTTACTCGTTCATTGACTTTTTTTCATTATTTTTTCATTGTATCACTACAAAAAGAATTAAAACAGGCGACCGATTTTGACGACTGAAATCAGTCGCTAAAATCAATTTGGCGACTGATTTCAGTCGCCAAACGTCAGTCGCAGACTTTAGTCGCCTTTTCTAATTTTGGCGACTAATGTCGGTCGCCAAATTTGGCGACTGAAAAATCAGTCGCCAAATGACAAAAATAGCGACTGAAATGGTAGTCGCCAAATTGGCGACTGATTTGAGGTAGCCGCCAAATTGGCGACTGAATTTCAATCGCTAAATTTGTTTTTAGTCGCCAAATTTGGGTGACGTAGCCAATATCACTGAGCAAATTTGGCGATCGAAAAAAAGGGTTTTTGGCGATCGAAATTGATCGCCATTTTGGCGACTACCCTAAATCAGTCGCCAATTTGGCGACTGAATTTCAGTCGCCAAATCCCTTTTTCAGTCGCCAAACCCACTGTATGTTTTGGTGGTTTTTTTCGTTTTCATTACTAGCCAAATATTTACAACCTGCATACAAACCGATGTTCTACAACGCCATACATCCCAAATTTCAACACACATAACACCATACATTTCAACCCAACACCACCCATTTTCTCAAACTTCATTTCATATATTGAAAATGAAAGTTTTACAAGCTAAGTTATTCTAAAGTTCAAGTCTAAAGTTCAAGTTTTACAAGCTTACATGCTAAAATCATCTTACTTGGAAGCCAACACCGACTCCACTCCCCCCTTGTGGACCATGCGGATCATTTGGATCGTAGTTGGGTCTAGGTCCGGGGTTACAACCTTGCCACCAATTCTCAAACATTGCCATTCTTTCCTTCATTTGGGTTTTTTGCTTTGGTTTCTATATGTTTTTCAAAGTAAAGAGAACAAAAGTTTGCAATCTCTTCCGTTAAATAAGCATTGCATATAGAACCTTCCACCCTAGCTTTATTACCAATTTTTTTTTTTCAAATGATTAAGAAACCTATAAAAGTTAATGATGAGTTTTATTAATAATAAAGTTAACATATAATAAATAGATTAGTTATTATTATTAATTTTAATTTAAAAGTAGCTAGATTATCTTAATTACCTTTCAAATGGATACATCCACCTATATTGGACGGGTCCCTCAACTTTGGCTTCATATGGCAAATGAACCGGTAGATGCTCCATGGAGTTAAAAAATGCAGGAGGAAAGATCATTTCAAGCTTACACAATATCTGTGGTATTTGCTCTTCCGCATTTAATCATGTCATCAACACATATTGAAGAGGCACATAAATCTCGGAAGAATTGACTAATCTCAACAACTGCATTCCAAACGTTTGTCGGCACGAGGTGTTTCAAAGTAACTGGTAATAATCGCTCCATGAATACATGACAATCATGACTTTTCAAGCCTTGCAACTTCAGCTTCTTAAGATCAACACATCGACTAAAATCTGATACATACCCATCAGGAAACTTCAAATTTTGTAACCACTCACACAATACCTTTCTCTTAGCTTTGTCGAGAGTGAAAATGGATGTTGGCTTAGACCCGTCGCCACGAATGTGTAATTTGGGACGATGACAAAATTTCTGCAAATCTTTTCTAGAAGCAATGCTATCACATTTTTCACCTTCTACATCCATGATCATGTCAATTAGTTGCTCAAAGAAATTCTTTTCTATGTGCATTACATCCAAATTATGTCTTATCAACATTGTCTTCCAATAAGGAAGGTCCCAAATAATGCTTCTTTTAAACCAACCGTTTTTCTGCTTTTTCAATTCTTTAAATTCTTCCTCGGTACCATCAATAGAGGATGGTAAATCACATACCGTCTTCCATATCTCATCCCCAGGCGCTCGTTTCGGAGGGGCATCAAGCACCTCTTTACCTTTTGTGAAAGCTTTCTTGTTCCTCCTATGTGGATTTCCCTCTCGTAAGAAGCATCTATGACAATCAAACCAGCTTATTTTCTTGCTATTGGGAAGCCAAAATGCTTTACTTTCCTCCATGCAACAAGGACATGCTTTTTGTCCTTGTGTAGACCACCCAGATAGCATACCATAGGCGGGAAAATCATTTATTGTCCACAAAAGGGAAGCTTTAAGTTGAAAATTTTGTTTTTTAGACACATCATAAGTTTCCACCCCAACTTCCCACAAATATTTCAACTCCTCCACCAATGGTTGTAAATAAACATCCAAATTACGTTTCGAGCTTTTTGGTCCGGGAACAATAAGTGACAAGAAGATAAATGGTCTTTTCATACATAACCAAGGTGGTAAGTTGTATGGTGTGACCATAACGGGCCAACAAGAATACTTCCTCCCAAAATTACCGAAAGGATCAAATCCATCCGTACACAAGCCAAGTCGTACATTGCGGGGTTCCTTGGCAAAATCAGGATATATCTGATCAAATCGTTTCCATTCTTCCCCATCACTAGGATGACTCATCTTCCCCGGAGCACGTGGGTTTTTTTTGTGCCATCTCATTTGTTCGGCAATGTTTTTGGTGGCATAGATTCTTTGAAGTCTTGGTGCGAGAGGAAAGTAAAACAATTGGTTACATGCTATTGGTTTCTTACTCTTTTTGGCCCTCTTACTACCGTTGCCTTTTTCAACAAAAAATCGTATCTCTTTCACTTGTCTCATATCTATCCGCCCCAGAATCTTTACATTTGTCAAGCAAAGCATCATCTTTCCAAAATAGCATACATCCTTCAGGACATGCATCAATCTTTTCATGCGGTAACTGAAGACCTTTAACTACTTTTTTGGTAGTATAGAAACTTCGGGTCATGATATTATCATCATGGAAAAATTCCTCAAGGAACGAGGCAATGCCATCAACAGCAACAAATGGCATATTAAACTCACATTTCAAGGTAACTAGCCTAGAAGCGGCTTGTAACAATGTCATTCTGCTTCCTTCATACAAGGGTTTTTCTGAGGCTTTTAACATGTCAAGAAAGGCTTTTGCTTGTGGGTGTGGCGGTTGTTCTTCAGAAATGGTTGTATGGTCATCACTATTAAAAATAGTGGAATCCATAGCATCAACAACCATCTCTCTATATGGGTTCTCATCATTTTGTATTTGTTGGGTGTGAGCTTGTTCATGAATTGGAGAATATGCTTCTCCATGTGAAATCCAATTGTAATAATTTGGCTTAAACCTGTTTATAATGAGATGTTCTTCTACTACAATGTCAAGCTGGTATTTCAGGTTTTTGCATTTGGCACAAGGACACCTAAGTTTTTTGTCTACCAAGTCATATTCATCTTGTTGTTTAGCAAATTCAATAAACTCGCTAACACCCTTTATAAATCTAGCGGTAGGACGTCTTTTCTTATTGGAATGGTCTAATCTTCATTCATACATCCATGAACGTTCCAATCTCTTCATTTTAATCTAAAGAAGACCCCACAATAATTTAAACATTTTTAAAAAAATAACAATAATATTACATACAAAATTTAAACATTATACTCCACATTATACAATAAACATATGAAAACAATATATAAATATTGTCAATAAGTAATCCATCTTCGAATGGGGTCCTTATCACTCCAACCTAAACCCGTCAATGTACGTTTCAAGTCACTAGCAAACACACTTGTAATTTATTAATGAGGAAAAAATTGGCGACAATTCCCTTGATTCTCCAAATACACATCTATGTAGAATAACTAATTACTCCACATATACATGTATTCAGAGAACATTAAAGGGTTCGCCACCAAACTCATTCCTCATTAATAAATCACAAGTACATGTTTACTACCTAAATGACTTGAAACGTACAAAGACAGTCCCAAAATGGGGACTATTCAAGAATTACTTCTAATGAGTAATTCTTGAACGGGTACTAAGTCAACATCAAATCAAACAACAACACAATCAAGTACTAAATTAATTAAGTCAATCAATAGCACAATTCAACCACGTAATAAAGGTTTCTATCCTAAAGTCCGTAGCATTATTTGAACTAAAATTAGTAAATTTAAAAGGTAACTGGTAAGAGGAGGTTACCTAATCAAGTAAAAGCAAAAATGAAAAGAAAATAAGAAGCAACAGCTACCGCGTACGGTGGTGCCTAGCAGCGCGGTGACAACCCTGAAAAGAGAAAAGAAAAACAAAAAAAACAAGGTTATTCAACCTCAATTCATCAGTAACATGAATTATCAAACTAAATTTATCAAAATCAAGTCCTAAAGAAGGTTCCACTTAACTAATAGCTAATTTCTCTTAATCCAAAAGACGGTTCCACTTAGCTAATTCCATTAATGCAAAAGACGGTTTCACTTAGCTTAATATTAATAATAATAGGACGGTTTCACTTAACTTAGTAATAATAATAATAATATTAATTAAGATGGTTCCACTTAGCTTAATACTAATGATAATGAGACGGTTTCACTTAGCTACCAACACCAAACACCACCCCACGACCCACCCACGGCCGAACCGCCACCTACCGAACCACCCCCACCCATAACCCTAAACCAAGACAAAAACCCCTTAATCATTCCCTTTTAATTCAAACACAAATTAAACTAAATCTAACTACAAATTAAACTAAATCTAACTACAAATTAATCTAACATACTAACTACAAATAAATCTAACCAACTAACCACAAATTAATCAAACTAACTACAAATTAATCTAACAAATTAAACTAATTAAACTGAAATTAAACAAAAAAAACTAACCTAATTAAAGAGGGTGGATGTGGCGGTGGAAATGGCGGTGGAAGGGTGGTTGTGTGGTGTTGTTCGTTGGTTGTGTCGTCGCCGCTGTTTCGTCGCTCTTCCTTTTTTTTTTTTTTTTTTTTTTGTTTCGTAAAGAGTAAAGTAGGAGAGAGGAGTGCTGGTTTGTATTAAAAAATTTGGCGACTGAAATTCATTTTGGCGACTGAATTTCAGTCGCCAAATTGGCGACTACCCATAAATCAGTCGCCAAATTTAAAATATCGGTCGCCACGTTTGATTCCCTTTTTAAAAAAGTCAGTCGCCAGATTGGCGACTGATTTCAGTCGCCCATTTGAAAATCAGTCGCCATTTTGGCGACTACTTCTATCAGTCGCCAAATTTCGGTCGCTTGTTTTAGTTTTTCTTGTAGTGTATGCCCTTTGTCTAGAAGCGGAAAAACAAATTCTCTCTAATTCTGTTACTAACAAAATTAATCAAATCCACAAAATTATTCAAATACGTCGAATTGCACAATTATGAATGCATTACAGATGCTAATTCTCGTATTGATCAAGTAATAATTCTAATTCTTAATTTTCTTAATTATATTATATCAAATTAAGGAATTAATTTACACTAATTAAATTAGGGTTTGCTTAAACCGTCGTCGGCGTTGGGGTGAGGGACGACGGCCATCGCCGACGTTGGGGAGAGGCACGGCAGCCGTCAGTGATGCTGGTGGTGGCAGGGTATGGGGGAGATTATTAAGGAAGATATTTCCTAGATATATATTCTTGTATATATTATCTCGTATATAGTTGCCTTACGCTCCAATCACCGTATATTTGTATTATTTTTAAGATCGTTAGTCTCCTAATTATATGTAAACCCTAGTCCTTAGCTCTAGTATATAATCGATGTACTGTATCTTTTGTTAATCAATTCAATACAATTCTATTTCTCACATGGTATCGAGCTAAACATCGATCTTCATCTTATCCACGTATTTTTTTTCTCTTCTTCTCTTTCCCTTCACCATGTCGGGTGGTGGCTCTTTCATCCCCAATTCTGCGGATGCTTCCTCACCTTTTATTATCGTCAATTTTTTTCAATGCCCCAAACTCACTACACAAAATTATTGAGCATGGACCACGCAAATTGAAGATCTGCTTCAAGGTTATGATCTCCTCAAATTTGTTGATGGTACTCACCCTTCACCACCGAAGACAATTGTTGCAGACATGAACGAGACGGCCAATCCCGCCTTCTCCACATGGCTCCGACAGGAAAAATTTATTAGTGGTGCCCTTCGTGGTACCATCTGTAAGAGCATTACACAGCTCCTTCTTCAATCCAAGATCTCACGTGAAATCTGGACTCTACTTGCTTCCACATACGCTAATACGTCCCTTGGTCACTTCTTTCAAGTCAGGAATCGACTTCGTCACATTACTAAGACGACTCAAGATATCACAGAGTATATGCAGGCCATTAAAGCGGCCACGGATGAACTTGCTCACATGAGGAAGCCCATGGACAACGAGGACACCTTTGATGCCTTACATGAAAAGCTTCTCCAATATGACTTCCTCAACCCCGAACCTACTGATGTCTCATCTACCTTACCCACCACGACCTTTACTGCTGAATACCGTTCTTCCAATCGTGCACCACCCAAACCTACTACCACAGCTGGGCTTCTACCACTACCTACTGCCCAACCATCTTCCCCCTCGCCATTCACCAACCAAGCACCATTCAAGGGGAAGTGTCAATGGTGTTATCAACAGGGACACTACCTCTCGATTTGCGGTGACTTTAAGCGCCAATTTCCTCATATTACAGTACCTCCTCGCCTTACTTATAAACCCAAAACCACCCAATCACCTCAACTAAACACGGCTGCCACCTCCACTGCTGCCTCCACTCGCCCTTGGATCCTAGACAGCGGGGCCACACACCATATCACCAGTGACCTCGACACTCTTGCCCTTCATGCTCTATATGACGGAATCAATGACTTAATCATTGGAGATGGTAAATCTCTTCCAATTCAACACATTGGTTCTTTCTCTATTCAAACTCCTTCTTCTTCTTCTCTTAATTTCACTAATGTTTTACATGTCCCATCTATATCTCGTAATATTCTATCCATTTTGCATTTATGTCTCGACAATAATGTTGTTGCTTTCTTCTCACATTCTGATTTTTGTCTTTAAGGATCGGATTTCGGGAAAGCTTCTTCTTCATGACCAATACACTAATGGACTCTATGAGTGGCTGCCTCTTCCCTCTCCTGCTGTTCTCGTTGGTGCCGTCTCCACCCTATCTACCTGACATCATCGTCTCGGTCACCCGTCTTCTTCTATTGCCAAGCTTCTTAATTCACAGTTTAATCTAGCCATTACTTCTTTTTCTTCTTTTACGCACTATAATCCTTGCAACATTAATAAAAGTCACAAGTTACCCTTTGCTTTATCCAGTCTTTCGTCCACTTCCCCTCTCGAACTTGTTTTCTTAGATGTCTGGACCTCATCACATTACTCCATTGATAAATTCAAATATTACATAATTTTTGTGGGTTATTTTACCAAGTACATTTGGCAATATCCACTTCATCGTAAATCCGACACATTAGCTATCTTTACTCGTTTCCGCTCTCTCGTTGAAAAATACTTTAACAAACCTCTTCTCCAATTATACTCGGATAATGGGGACGAATACATCAAACTTGCTCCTATTATTGCGCCACTTGGCATCACTCACCTCACTTCTCCTCCTCACACCCCCAAACACAATGGCTATGCAGAACGACGTCACCGTCACATAGTCAAAACGGGGCTTGCCGTACTCACTCAAGCCGGTCTGCCCCCTTCTTATTGGTTATTCACCTTCACTACTGCTTCTTACTTGATCAACAGACTCCCTACTCCTAGTCTAGACAATTCCTCCCCTTATTTCAAATTATTTGCTAAACCTCCGAATTATCAGAAACTTCGAAGTTTTGGGTGACTTTGTTACCCTTGGCTTCGACCATATACATCAAATAAAATGGACCCTCGCTCCAAACCTTGCATCTTCGTTGGCTATTCTTCATCTCAGAGTGCTTATCACTGCCTCAATCCTACTACAAATCGAGTTTATACGTCTCGACATGTGAAATTTGTTGAGACCGGATTTATTTATACGCAACTCTGTTCCACACCCAAGGCTCTCCCTGATACTACTTGTAGATACCCAGTATCTGCACCTTCCAAAAACCACCCGATGATGATTGGATTATAACGTGTTTTTGATATGCGTGCGTGGATTGGCTGTACATGAGACACTTTAATGCATTACTCGGATATGAAAAATGATTTCAAAAATGGTTTTGTAACTTCATTTGCATTAAAATAACACTATTTAGAGTTAAAACCTTCTTCGGACCCAAAACCGACTCAGAAACCCGCAACTCGAGTCAATCTGAGTCAACTCCAGTCTCGAATGTCTAAAATAATGCCATAAATTGTTTTATCTTGCCATTTGCATTAAAAAGACACTAATTAGAGTCTAAACCGACACCGGGCGAAAAACCGACTCAAAATTCAAATCCCGACTCAACACGGATCAAACCCGAGCCAAGCACAAAATACCTACCCCAAATAACACCCAAAATCATCTTATTAGATGACCATATTGTTACACGACATCTTATTTGATTACCACAAATCAAACCAACAAAACAATGGATGGAGCAAAGACCACGTCCAAATTGAAAGGGACAGTACAACCCTTTGTATCACTAGGTGGCTCGCGCCTCTTTAGGCGTCCTCCTTAGTCTCCAAGCAAACTCAACCGACCTACCACCCCACATTTCTATATAAATACCCACCATCACATACCATAAGACTTACGCGAGTGTCCGCCCCCTCACATCTCCCTTAAACTTCTAGACTCGACTTCCTAAGTAAAAAAATCGACACGTGTTTTCGACCTACCGATCGAAAACACAAGCCTTACACATTTTGTTTGGTACCATCGCCGTGCATTTGACCGACCCATTTGACCAACTCAAAATTAATCAATATGTTTTTCAACAACATATTTTCAATACATTTTCAAAACAAAATCCTTTTTTAAGGCACTCTTTTAAACTTCTTTGATCGCGAGTAGTCGCATACGAGAAAATAGTCTCTAAAGCCGTCTACCTCGCAAACATCATAACACGTAAGTTTGAGGGTGTAAACATTCCATATATTTCATGTCTTCACTCTTTTTATGAGTTTATAAGCATGAACAAATACGATTCAAATATAGGTTAGATGAGCCAAAACCGAGTTTTGGCCTGAGACAGAAGCTCTTTGCTATGCAAAGAGGCCCGCGCCTCTTGTGGCTTCTCGGGTCAGACTCAAACGTGTTTGAGTTCATCTTCCTTCAACACTTTCTTTTATTTTTACGTCTTTTCTAATTACAGTTTTTACCATTTTAATTCATTTTTATGACAAACTTTTTAACCATAAATCATAATCACTCTTGGTTCCTTATACCATGATCAGTTTCATCCGTGACTCGGTGATATTATTTGGTTAATTACATTTTAAAGGGTATTCTAATACTCTTTTCTTTTATTTACCATTTTTCTCATTTATTTACACTTGCAAACATATTAGTCATAATTAATAAGCATCCTTGGTTCTTTATACCATGTCGGTTTAATCGAGTACGATGATGACTAATTACAAATAAATGAACTTAACATATTTAGTTCAAATCAAATATTTTCTTTCACTTTTATTTCATTTCATTTTCATCTTTGTCTTGACCATAATGGATATCACCCTTGGTTAAAATAAATACCATGTCGATTTAATTCGAGTACGGTGACGAAACGGTTAAAGTACACACATTTTACATTTTTATTTGTAAACTATGCTTTTCAAACTTGCAAATCCGACAACGAATATTACTAAGATAATAGTAATTATTCCGAGTCATACAAATCATTTAATCACAAATACGGTTTTAAACAACCTTTTTAACAACCAGGAGGCACCCCTTGGGTCGTCGTCTGACTCGCGCCCCAAGATGCCGTCTCTTTTCATAATTCAAAACCTGGACAGAGCAGGTTCCCTCGCCTAATGGCTCGCGCCCCAATGGGGCTGCCTGGCACTATTCTGTCTCATTTTGGTACTTGTCTAGGACGATCCTGATTACGGTTAACTCGAATCTACATGGATCAGATTGACGAGTTAACACTCTTTTAAACATTTTAACATTTTCTTATTCATCCTTTTATTCTTTCATTTTAACAATAAATGGATCGTGTTAAGCACCATAACCCGAATTTGGTAAATGGATGTTTAATTTCTGTTTTCACATGCAAATCAATCTAAATCCAATTCGACATCAATTACATGATATTTGGATAAACAAACCGACTTAGTAAATCTTCACATGTTAGGTTAAGATTTTTGGATGCACATTCATGCATTTAAACCGTTTTATCACCTCTTGCACTTAAACAACCACGATCGATCAGTAGAGGCCGCTAATGCGGGCGGGATTGGGTGTCCGATTAAAGGGCTTCCCAATACGTACCCTCACCCCTTACTCAGAACCTTTGGATAGTGTATGGCGTTATCCAGGCGTACGAGAGTCATTTTAGGCATAGAATGCTAAAAAGGGGGACGAGTCCTTATATTTAGTACCTATATCAAGCTGTTAGGTTCATATACCTATTATTAGACATTTCTAATAGTGAACTAATTAACACATTAACTTTAGTCATTTAGGTCTAGTGCATGCATAACAAAATGAAGAGATAAAAAAGAAAAACAATGTTCCTTACATTGTAAATGATTCGAAATTTTGGGCACAAATAAGGACACCTTCCTTACTTGTTCTTGAGGTAGAGATAATGGATGATCCTCCAAACCAAATCTCAAGTGTAGAGATTCTCCTCTTGTTGCACCCAAAACAAACTCTTATAAACTAATAAGAATATTAACTAGATATTAATATTAGTTTCCTTAAAATAAAGTTCTAATAATATAAAAGTTACTACACTAGTAATATGGATGAATTATTAGAATATTGTTTGAACAAGTTAAAGATTTAAAACTTATTTTAGAGATGTGAGAATGATCATATAAGAATGCTAAAATTCCATAAAGGAAAAAATGAGAACACTTTTCTCATTATATGGAGGGGGTGCCGGTTTGGGGAGGTGAAGAAGGCCAATGCATGGCCTTCACCTTTTGCATTTTCTCTTCTCAAAAACATAGGTATGCAAGGCTAGTTTTAGGTAATGATTATGTCTTATTTTAACAATTAAAATAAAACACCCACTAACCCCAAAACCCTCCAATTTTTGGTCCACTCATAAAATGGACATCCATTTTATGTTTGTTAATTTGTCATTTGTAATAAGGTCATATAATATGTAACATGTAGCATGTAACATGTTATTAATCAATTTAATGCATATTTAACAATTAAATATCATTATATAAATTAATTAAATCACAAATAACAAATTATCTAGTAATTCATAATTACATGGCATAAAACGGGTCATGTTAATATAATTCACAACATTTTATAATTATAATTAACCAATCATTCTTATTTTAATTGTTTCATAAACAATAATCAATTTTAGTAATAAAATCTTTTAATTATTAAAATGAATCTTATTTAATCAAATTACAATAAGATACTTATTCTTACTCACAAAACAAATTGTTCAATTTTAAGGAGTTAATTAACTTGTATCGATATATAATTAATTAACTTATCTATTAAGGGAATTGTCCTATAGGTGTGACCTTAAGGGATCAACTGATCACCACCGTCAAACGACAGTAATGTCAAACTCTAGCTAGCCAATCATTACCGATTAATGTTGATCAGTTGACTATATAAATGAATCATCCCTTACGTATTCTTATCATGAGATTTAAACATATGATCGCACTATTGTTGAGGACACTTACTCCAACAATCTCCCACTTGTCCGAGACAAGTGTGCGTCACCAATTCTCTTGTCCTATTACAATCTCTTACTCAATACAAGGTGTTTTGCAGGTCATACTTGCATTTGATCATATCTAGAGTGGTTTCCTCGATCTGGAGAGTAACTGTCTGACCGGAATTATCTACCGTAGATACCTTCCGAGCGTGGCCACGCATTTTCAGGTCACTACTCCACGAGTGGCCCTGAGATTTCAAACAACCCTGACAAAGGGGTGGACAATTCTTATCGCACTATTCCCTTCGTATAGCCACAGTTCATCATGACCCAAAATATACTCATTTGACTTCAGTTACGATAGTCGTAGAGTATCAATCAAAGTCAATCAGAAACTTGTGCCAACTTGAGCGAATAGTCTCTAGTCAAAAGAATTGACTCATAAAAATACTATAGTAGCTCTCGCCACGACCATGCTTTATGAATTTCCAGAACTCTATAAGCGGTCACTGCCCGACAGAGTGTCCCATACAGTCTGTCTATGTGATCGACTAGTCATCCCATATGACCCTATGGCACTTGAACTTATCATCAATCACATCACACTCTAGTCACTTCGAGACGTAACCTCCTATAAGAAACTAGGGGCAAATACTATGTTAATCCAGTTCACTTTAATAGGGTTCAACATTGTCATATATGAACAAACCAAAAACAAAGTTTTTCATTTCATATCTTATAATCTAATACAAACTTAACATGCGTTTAAGGCCTATGGAAATAACATTCATGCTTAGCCTGCGAGAAAGGCTTGGTTAAAGGATCAACGATGTTATCATCTGTCCCAACCTTACAAATTGCTATTTCCTTCCTTTCGATAAAATCTCTAATTACATGAAATTTTCTAAGTACATGTCTAGACTTGTTACTAGACTTGGGCTCTTTAGCTTGAAAGATAGCCCCACTATTATCACATAAGATCGTGATAGGATCTTTAGCGGTAGGAACTATCCTTAGCCCCTCCAAAAATTGCCTAATCCACACGGCTTCCTTGGCAACTTCAGATGCTGCAATGTACTCAGCCTCCGTTGTAGAATACGCAACGACCGACTCTTTGAAGCTCCTACAGCTAACCGCACCATCATTAATCATGAAAACAAAGCCAGCCTAGGATTTCAAATCATCCCTATCAGTTTGAAAGCTCGAGTCGGTGTAACCCTTCACACTCAGCTCGGAATCTCCTCCAAACACCAAGAATGAATCCTTAGTCCTTCTCATGTACTTAAGGATATTCTTGACGGTTATCCAGTGACTTTCACCTGGATTGGCTTGATATCTGCTTGTCAAGCTCAAAGAATACTATACATCGGGACTAGTGCATATCATGACATACATGATTGATCCAACGGTGGAAGCATAAGGGATCAGTTTCATGCGTTCAACATCTTCAGGTTCTGTGGGTGACTGAGACTTGCTCAATATAATTGATGAGTAAGATTTTACGGTAGGGTCAAGTCTCTTACCACCAACAATATATAACCCAATTTAGTGCGTAAATCGGGGTCGAACCACAAGAATGGAGGGGTTTCTACTTAGTCTAAATAGGAGTCTAGTCTAGTCAAAAACGAAAGAAAAGGAGTTGATTTAAACTACTAGATGCAGCTAAACAAACAATAGAGGAAAGATGTATTCGATTGATTAAAGGCTAGGGTTTTCGGGTTTATCTAAATGGTTTAAGGGCAAACAAGTCGATTCAAGGAGTCTATGATGTGGGTTTATCCTAGGATGAAAATCAATCTCTTGATTATCCTAAAAGAGATTACTAACTCTCATGAAACAACACGCCATTCTAAAGCATGCAACAAGACCACCACAAACTCTCATTCAATGGAGGAATTAAGCAACTATGACAAAAGGCACAAGCTCTCACTCACACAATTAATCAAACACCTTGTGTGCATGAATAAGAAAGACAAACACTTCACCAAAGACTCAAAATAATCAAACTATCATGCCCAATAATCCCATTTAGACTCCCCCTAAACCCTAGAAAGATTACTACTCACTCATGTTCAAATTGTTCAAGCAAATAAATGGAAAAGAACAAATAACAAAAAGAGATGACATAGTAAAGATTCCAACAATTATAAAAGACAAGTTAAAATGTAAACAATTGATTAAGTAAGTAAATAAGAGAAGAGATGTACCAACAAGAGTAAAGATGATTGCTTTGATTGAATAAATGAAGGAAATCCTTCAATATCTCCCAATACAATCCCAAAAACTAAATGTAAACAATTGATAATAACTAATACTAAGCTAATTTTACTAAATGATTACTAATAATTATGGAAAGATTAGTGCTTTGATTAAGGAGAGATTACAATAATTAGGGAAAGTTTTCAGATATAGGGTAATGTGTTCAATTGATTAAAGGAGGGGGTATATATAGTTTGCACCAAGATTAGGGTAGGATTTGTAAATGGGCTTGAAATGCGGGTGTGCGTTCCCAGCCGGTCAACCGGCTACCAAGCCTATGACCGGCTGGGAGGTTCCTGGAAAGTTTGAATTAAATTTGACATCAACAGGTAGACACGGCCGGGCAACCGGCTGCCGGTCCTCAACCGGCAGGGAGCACATTGACTTCTTCTTGACTTCTAGGCTTCATGGGGACTCCCAGCCGGGTGACCGGCTGCTGGCCTTATGACCGGCTGGAAAGTTCCTATAACTTCCTTTAATTTTGAGCTCATTATTCTCCCAGCCGGGTAGCCGGCTGCCGGGCTACCGGCTGGGAATTCCCTTTGCCTAATCTTTGCTTGGATAGTATACATTTGGTGTTCCCAGCCGGCTGACCGGCCGCCGGCCTACCGGCTGGGAATACTTCTCAGCTTCATTTTCTCCTTCTTCCATACTTAGTTTAGTCAACCCGTCATCTTCGCTTCATTTCTCCCGTTCCCGCCTCAATTTCTGCAAGGAAGCCACAATGTCATAGTAACGGGAATCGGGACACGAAATGCAAGAAAGGACGCATAAAACCGACTCAAATGGAGTCGGTTAGTATGAAAATAAAGGGTAAAAATGGTGCAAAAGAATCCTATATCAAACCTCCCCACACTTGAACATTACTCGTCCCCGAGTAAGTCCTCAATCAAAGTAGAAGACACTACTACAACAAGTATAAATAGTACATGCACAATATAAGCATTACTCAACTATTCTACTAATAAGCCGATCGAGTATTAGCGCACTCAACGCCCTTCAACTCGCAATTTGGCACTCATGAGGGAAAAGTGCCCTATTGCAAGGCAAGTTGGGTTTTGCTACAAAATGGCGACGCATCTATCATGAAAGCACGTAGTTAAGCAATAGAATGCATTTAACAAAATGGTCCACTTTCCTCATCTAAGTGGCCGGATTTTTGGGCAACAAAACACGGTCTTGGTCGGGAGTACCGTCTCAGAAAATCCAACGGAGGTGCCAACCCCCTAAGCATGGCTCAAGCAACCCTTAGCGTGACCAATGCTCAAGAGACACATTCAAGAGCGGGGTAAGGGGAGATAGGCAAGTCCGCCGAGAATTACAAAATCGACACGAGATTCAACCAAAGGACCCATGACTAAGGGGACCTAGGCAACGACATCCTCACGGTTATCACTCGTCACTCAATGAAAGAACAAGGTGATTTTTGTGAAAAATAGTAACCAAAATCATTCTCCTAACTCGACTAGCGAAAGCGTGCCCGCAATCTAATGTATAAGACCGTCCTATGTCCAATGAAATGCAAACAATGGCACAATGCACACAATATGAAACAAGGGTTGTAATGGGGCTAGGGAGTAGGACAAAACGGGATTGGTGCAAGCACCGTTTGGATATGTGGAGTTCAAATCAAGAATTGTCAACACATCACATCCCACTTTCTTATTGCAACACATGAGACACGTCTATGCCCTAACATAGAATTGGCTACCAACACTATGCAAAAATTGCATAAACCCAACTCAAATTGGAAAAATTTGAAAATACTCCTCTTATTTCAACAAATGAGCAACGTCTACACCCTAACAAAAACTCGGTTTCCCAAATTATGCAAAATTGTGTAAACCCGACTCACTTAGGAAAAACATCAAATTGCCCCTTTATCTAGCAACGACTTTTTCTACCCCTTTTAATGATGAGGAGGGGTGTTGCTTGCCTTTTTCTTTCCAAGCACAATTATATACAACACAACTAGCCTCTTTTTGCATTTTTTAAAACTTTTTCACTTTTCTATTTTGTTTTTCATTACAATATTTCAACCTCTTATTTATATAAAACAGCAAATGTAGACTAAATATCGACCCAATGGACTTGTACTTCGTCCATCATTAATTTCCGACTCCACCACCTAGACACTTCTACAAATCACGACCCATTCTCGATAAAGGAGGGGTGTTTTTGGGATGTAGCTCTTTTAGTGGTTATGCCAAAAGGAATAGGCTAAGGCTCAGAGGGGTGAATCAAAAGGGGAAACCAATGTAAGGGACGAAACTAAGCTAATTTGGCTATGTGAGGTTCATGTAAGTGGATTTGTTTCATAACATGTGCACAAAAATGAAATGCAATTCACGGTCTAAGGACGAAATGACACACTTATGCGTCTTGATGTGACACGCCTCGCGAGGAGGCCTACTCTCAAACCTAGATGAGGGTGGGGTATGTATGTACCCACCCTAGGAGGCTCTACCCTTACCTTTGAGTGGCTAAGTCGAGGTCTAGGTCTAGTCTACGGCCCTAGGTCTCACAAGATCGGTCTAAACTCATTGGTCAAGCCCACCTCCCTCGGCTAACTAAGAGGTCACGGGTGCAAGTCACGGGGAGGGGAAAGGCACAATTGGACATATGGCTCATCATGGGGGTACTTGATTCCCTTCCTCGACCATGTTTATGCAAAACATTTATGTATAAACTTATGCAAGACTATGTGTAAAAACAACACATATATACATTTGACAAATGCATGCGAAAATTAAACAAACATAAAATGAAACGTGCGAAAAATTGGCTAAACCTAGCAGCACATCAATACCAACAACCAAAGTTCCCCAAAGGAACATCCAAGGCACAAAAAGTCCCATCCTCCTCCATATTATACAACAATATAAATAGAGAAAAGACAGAAAAAGGAGAAAGAGATAAGAACGTCTATACCAAGCGGTCTTCTAGTCTCTTTTTTGCCTCGAATAGTCAATGTACCTATGCCACTTTGTTAGCCAAACAAATGTATAAACAATACAATATTTTTTGAATTTTTGAAATTTTTCAATTTTTTTGTCATTTTTGAAATTATGCCAAATTTACAAATTATTAACAAATGTACATTATTTACAAATATATACGAAGTAGATATTTCCCTCCCCACACTTAAGATTTACATCGTCCTCGATGGAACGAAATGTAGGAAGGAAATAGTTGAAATGAAAGACATATTTTTATGTTTTTGTGATATTTTGTCGAATTAAAAACTTGTTTTTGTATGTTTTTGAAAATTTTCAATTTTTAGGCATTTTCTTGGAATTTTATCAAGTTTAAAGTATTTACAAATGTATACAAATATTCACAAAAGTGAATGCTTCCCTCCCCACACTTGAAATGTACATTGTCCTCAATGGACAAAAGTATAGGGAGAGAATAAGGAAAATAAAAGAACATATTTTTGTATTTTTCAAATTTTTGTGAAAATGAAATAACATATTTTTGGATTTTTGAAAATAAATACTCCCTCCGTCCCGGTGAATTGTTATCTATTTCCATTTTGGGGTGTATCATTCATTTGTTATCTATTTATATATTAGGTAAGTATTGAACAAGTGGGTTAGAGTGGGCAAGTGGACCTACCTTTCTTTAATATATTGGTCTATTTCACATATTATATTCTTTCCTTGGTCTTTGTGTAAAATGACATAGATAACAATTGATCGGGACGGAGGGAGTAACTTGTTTTTGAGTTTTTTTTGGGCCTCCTCCCCACACTTATTATTTACAACATCCAATGACGGATGAAGGCCCTGTTCTTTTGGACTGAAATTGTATCAATCGAATCGAATCGAATCGAACTTAATGGAGTGAATCGAATCGAATCGAACTTAATGGAGTGAATGAACTAAACTAAATGAATCTGAATCGAATCGATTGAATCGAATGAATCGAATGAAATAATAATAAAAAGATTATATTAATAATAATAATAATAATAATAATAATAAATATTATAATAAAAATAATACCAATAATAATAATAAATATTATTATAATATTATTAATTAATAATAATAATATATTAATATAATATAATAATAATAATCTAATAAGATATATAAAAAATAAAATATTAATATAATAATAAATAAAGTAATAATAATAATAATATATTAGTAATATAAATGATAACATTATTAATAATAATATAATATATTAATAATAATAACTAAAAAATAAATAATATAATAATAATAATAGGTCTAATATAATAACTTATTAATATAATAATATTAAATATAATAATAATAATAATAATAAATATGTGATTAATAATATTAATAATGAGTATATTAATAAAATAATAAATATTAAATAATAACTTATTAATATAATAATATTAAATATAACAATAATAATAATAATAAATATGCTATGAATAATATTAATAATAATAAATATATTAATAAAATAATAAATATATTAATAAAATAATAAATATAATATAATAATAATAATAATGATAATAATAATAATAATAAATGTATTAAATATAAATATAATAATATAAACAATACGAATTAATTATTAATAAATATAATAGTAATATAATAAATATAAAACTAATATAATAATAACAATAGTAAATACAATAATATAAAAATAATAATAAGAATATCAATAAGAATAATAATAGTAATGTTGAAATAAACTGAACTGAACTGAACTGATCTGAACTGAACTGAACTGAACTGAATTGAGCTGAACTGAACTGAACTGAATGGAGCTGAACTGAACTGAACTGAACTGATTAGAACTGAAATTAAGTCCAAAAGAACAGGGCCGAAGTGTGGTTAAGAGGCAAATGTTATTCAAAACAAAAAGAACATGTTTTTGATTGGTTTTGTCATTTTTTCTCAATTTTTTTTTGTAATTTTCAAGTAAGAATGCAATGCATGATCTATTTTATATGCAATATTGAATTACAATGCAAAGTATACTACGTGAATGCAATGTCTAAATGTGACGATATATTACAAATTTTAAATCTAATGCAAGCTTAGATGGATGCAACTATATGAATTTCTAAGCTAAATACATGCGAAAAATTAAATATGAATGAGAAAGTTTGGATTAAGGGAGAGATCATACTTGACTTTTGGATTGAAAGGGAGAGAAAAGAGTCCTCATTGCTAGGCTCTATTCAAAGTCGGTCTCATCACCATCACCATCGCCATCATCATCACCATTACCATCGTCGGTTCCGAACTCGGACTCACGAATAAAATCATCCGTGTTCAACGGAGCATCCGAGCCAAACTCCCCCGTCTCCGTGCTCACGCCAACGAACACCTCCGTGTTCCCTCCGACACCACTAGAGTCCCCCTCAGTGAAGATAGAAGGGGCACCCCCGAACCACCTCGTATCGTGTCCCTCCCCTTGAGTGGAAGGCGGGACGGGAAAGACCGGGGCGCTATAATAGTCGGGCTGCAAATTGATGTCACCGTAAAGGATCCTCCCATCTTCCGGATGTCCGCCATCCGGGAATAAATAGTAAGAGGGGTGAAGGTTGGAGGGATTCTTGTATTGGCTCCTCATTATGTCGTCAAAGACCGGGAATTGACCAAGGGAATGGTTATAATAAATCCGGTCCATGCATTGTTGAAGACCGAGGCGCTCACTAGCGGCGGAGGCCATGCTAATCCTCATATCATTCATGAAGGAAATGAGGTCATTGTGAAGAGGAGGAGGTTGTTGTGGTTGGACCGGTTGATGGCTAGAGGAGCCTTCCCCTTGTTGGAAGGTTCCGGCAACAACAGGGGAAGAGGGCATAGCATACCGCAAGGTGGGTCTTGCGGGGATGATCGGTCGGTCACGGGTATAGAGAAGGTTGTGATTTTGTTGTTGGGGAACGGAGGGGTCCTCGGGATCCTCAATTTCTAACAAATAATGTGGTGAATTGGGCACCACTTTCATTTTCTCGGGATTAGGAAGGGCAATGGAATTTCTATCAACACCGTTCACTCGGATTTGCCAATAGTCTTGGTTATCATTCGGGTTGGTCTTTAACCAACCGAGGTTATGGTGGATGTAAGTCTTAAAAAGCATGGTGTCACCGATAACGTACCTCATACCACTCAAATTCACCTTCCGATTAAGCCGCTTGGCTAAGTGGGTGATGAGCCCACCCACCACAATTGAGGTCCTTTGGCCAGGGGAATTGCTAAGCCGATGGAGGGTTAAGGCTAAATGATGGGCAATGTCTATTTTGAAGGTTGTAGGGTTTGAGTGGAGATAAGAGCCGAGGATTTCCATCTCCTCCGTACGAAAGTTATAGTTTTCCTCTCGGCCAAAAATGGTCCAACCCATATACCGGTGCCAAACCCGAATAGCCGCGTTATGGACTGTATTAGCGGCCCTTTTGAGGCGAATGTGATCATCTAATCTGGTTATGGCCTTCCATAAGGCCCCAATATCAAAGGTCTCGGAGGCCTTGTAAGGAGGGCTCGTGTCAAGCCCAAAATGAGAGGCAAAGGTCGGTAGGGTCAAAGAGTGGTCCTTGTTCATCAAACGGAAGTGTAAGAAGGCGACCTTTTGGCTTTGGCGATGCTTGTCTATCCGAAGGGAGCTCAAGAATTCCCAAGTGAGACGGCCATATGTTTTCTCATGAATCCCGTACATATACTTCATTCCTACGCCTTCAAACAATTATAAGGTAACTTGATCTAGTCCTAATTCCCTCATAGATTGTCTATCAATAAACCGGGTTGGGGGTAAGAGGACGTTGTTTAAAGAGAACAAATTTACCTTTCATAGTGACGGAGATAAATTGGAGGTCCGGGAAATCCGGGTCGGAGCTCATGTCATTAGCCGCCGCCGCCACCATCTCCGCTTGTTGGAGAGCCAAATCACTCTTTCTCACTCTCTTTTTTGGTGCCATTTTTCGTGTTTGAGAGAGGGTTAATGGAGGTGAAGGGTGTTGTGGTGGTTTGTTGGCGTTGGATTGGTTGTTGGAGGTGGTAGGTGGTGGATTTGGTGGAAGGGGTTAGGGTTTAGAGGGAGAAAGAGGAAGGGGAGGAGACGAAATAATGAAAGGGATTGGGGTTGTTTTGTGTTTAATTTGCGATCATTGGGCTCCCAGCCGGTCAGAAGACCGGCCGCCGGTCACCCGGCTGGGAAAACAGGCTTTTTTGAAATTTTTTTGAAACTTTACAGAACACTCCCAGCCGGTCACCCGGCTGGGAGAACACCTTTACTTCAATTCCTTTCATTTTGCATTCCCAGCCAGTGGACCGGCTGCCGGCCGGCCGGCTGGGACTTCTTGTCCTTCATTTTGTCACATTTTCCTCAACACTCGTACTCCCAGCCGGTGGACCGGCTGCCGGCCTGCCGGCTGGGACTCCTCTATCTTCCCCTTGTTCACTAACTTACGTATACATGCATTCCCAGCCGGCTGACCGGCTGCCGGCCTACCGGCTGACCGGCTGCCGGCCTACCGGCTGGGACTCACCATTCTTCATTTTGTCACATTTCAATGAAATTTTCCAGGAACTTCCCAGCCGGTCAGAAGACCGGCTGCCGGTCACCCGGCTGGGAATACGTCCCTACTTGTTTCCGTCAACATACCTCTATATCCAAATACCTTCATCAATTGGCCTCAATTTTCGTGTTTTCGTCTTTCAAACCCGACTCATCATGTCGGAAAAAAGGCGATTAATGATCAAACGTTTGTTCTTCATACAAAATCCCAAATCCTTCAAGATGACGACCGTCATCAATCAAAATGTCAAGTATTATCGATCCAAACAAATTCTCATAAACTACCTAAATGCATGCTATATACAAATGGTGGTTCTTGTGGAACTCCACCAAACCAATGCTTGTTCAATTTTTGAGATTATTCATCCCCCAAGGATGGGGGATCTTCCAAATTAACTTCATTTCGGGTCTCAATAGGTAGACCTTCATAGAAGTACTTAACTCGATGACCATTCACTTTGAAGCACTCTCCCTTGTCATTCTTCAACTCAAAGGAACCGTAAGGGAACACGGTGACTACCTCAAAGGGTCCCGACCACCGAGACCTCAACTTCCCGGGAAATAGTTGAAAACCGGAGTTGAAGAGTAGTACCTTGTCACCCACAACGATCTCCTTTCTTGTAATTTTCGAGTCATGCCATTGCTTGGTCCTTTCCTTGTAAAGTTTTGCGCTTTCATAGGCATCCATCCTCAACTCGTCAAGTTCATTGAGTTGAAGAAACCTCTTGTTTCCTGCGGCCTCTAAATCATAGTTGAGCTCTTTGAGAGCCCATCTTGCTTTGTGTTCCAACTCAAGAGGTAGGTGACAAGACTTACCATAGACCAACCGATAAGGAGTAGTGCGGATTGGGGTCTTGTATGCGGTTCTTAGAGCCCACAACACATCATTGAGCTTAGCACTCCAATCCTTCCTAGACTTGTTCACAACCCGCACCAAAATAGCTTTGATTTGTCTATTGGAAACTTCCACTTGCCCATTGGTTTGGGGGTGGTATGCAAGAGCTAACTTATGCCGGACACCGTACTTCTTGAGGAGTGTATAGATGGTGCGGTTGATGAAATGTGACCCGCCATCACTTATAACGGCCCGGGGTACTCCAAAACGGGGGAAAATGTAGTCTTTGAAGAGCTTGGAGACGACCTTTGAGTCATTGGTAGGGGCGGCGATTGCTTCGATCCACTTGGACACATAGTCCACCGCAACTAATATATATTGGTTGCCAAATGAAGATGGGAATAGTCCCATGAAATCCACACCCCACACATCGAAAAGCTCAACTTCCAAAATGTTGTTCAATGGCATCTCATCTCTTCTCCCAATGTTGCCTCTTCGTTGGAATGAGTCACAAGAGTGCACCATAGCATATGCATCTTTGAACAAGGAGGGCCAATAGAAGCCACAATGAAGGACCCGAGCTTGGGTTCTAGATGTGGACAAGTTCCCTCCATAAGTGGTAGAATGACAATCTTGAAGGATCGCACGACCTTCTTCGTGAGAGACACATCTCCGATAAATCCCATCATTGCATCTTCTATAGAGGTAGGGGTCCTCCCACACATATCTCTTTGATTCATAGCTCAACTTCTTCCTAGCTTGGTTATCAAATTCTTCGGGGATAAAGCTAGAACTCAAGAAATTGGCTATATCCGCATACCAAGGTGTGGAGTGGGCAATAGCAAGGATTGAATCGTCGGGTAACCATTCATCGATAGGGACCCCATCGTCTTTATCCCCTCGGGATTCTTTAGTTAACCTCGATAGATGATCCGCAACAAGGTTTTCGGATCCCGACTTGTCCTTAATCTCTAGATCGAATTATTGAAGGAGTAGGACCCATCTCAAAAGTCGGGGTTTAGCATCCTTCTTCACCATCAATTGTCTCAAGGCAGTGTGGTCGGAGTAAACCACCACCTTAGATCCAACTAGGTATTGCCGAAACTTTTCAACGGCATGAACAATTGCTAACATTTCCTTCTCGGTTGTAGAATACCCACATTGTGTTTGGTCAAGGGTCTTACTTGTATAATATATCACATGATGCTTCCTATCCACCATTTGCCCAAGGACCGCACCAACCGCGAAGTCCGAAGCATCGCACATGATCTCGAAAGGAAGGCTCCAATCCGGAGCCCGGATTATCGGGCCGTGACCAATGCTTTCTTTAACCTATGAAAAGCTTCAAGACAAGGTTCATCAAATACAAAAGGGGAATCTTTGAGGAGTAATGAAGTTAATGGTTTTGCTATCTTTGAAAAATCTTTAATGAAACGCCTATAGAATCCGGCGTGGCCTAGAAAACTTCTCACTCCCTTCACATTGGAAGGAGGTGACAAGTTTTCTATAACGGCAACTTTAGCACCATCAACCTCAATACCTGTAGATACCCAGTATCTGCTGAGACTCCAACAAACACCCGATGATTATCGGACTACAACATGTTTTGGAATCGCGGCGTTTGATCGACAGTTTGTGTACAACTTTACGTCGGAAAACTTAAAACGATTTCGAAAATAAAACATTTCAAAACATTTCAAAAATACCTGGAGTGTTTAATGCACGATGACGGGGTCACAATGACACTAACTAGAGTCAAAACCGACACCGGACCAAAAACCGACTCAAAAATTCAAATCCCGACTCTAACAACGAGTCAAACCGAGTCAAACACAAAAACCAAACATTTCAAACCTTCTACCTTAAGTTTTCCCGGATTCATGTTGGTCAAGTACCAAACATGTGACTACAAAACCTAGGATAGAACAAATCATGATTGCGTTTGTTGTGAAAGTGACAACACAGCTCGAAGACCCGCAACGTGGCTCGCGCCTCTTTGAGCAGCCCAAGTGGCCACGTCGCTCAAAACTCACACAACCACTCATTCTCCTATAAATACCCCTAAAATGCCACCCATTTAAGAGTTACGCGAGTGTCCGCCCCTTCTTTTCTCCCTTAAAATTCTCGACTCGACTTCTTAAGTCACAACCCGATGCGTATTTACGACCTACCGATCGTAAATACAAGCCTTACACATTGTTTGGTACCGTCATCGTGCATTAAATCAATTGACCGACCACTTCGACCACTACACCATCACTAAACTTTTAAAACACTCTTTTACTTACCAAAACGGTTTCAAACCGAGTTTTTTCCGATCAAACGAGTTATTACATTTACGTCGGTCACTCGCCATAACCAAACATGTAAGTATGAGGGTGTAAAAATCCTCTTTTATTATGTTTTCATTCGTTTCATGACTATAACATGCTAAAACATGCATAACATGAACCAAAACATGGAATAAACGAACCAAAAGCGATTTTTGGTGAGGCGAAGCCCCTTAGGTCGCCAACTAGCCCGCGCCTAAATGGGGTATTCAGACCAGAGATCAACCGTGTTTGTTCTTGTTATTTCCCTTAATCCATTTTTCATATTTGTAATCGGTTTTCACCATTTCAAGTATTTTCGAACCTTTGTTATTTTATTTCACATATTTTAACCATAAAGCATTTTTCACCCTTGATTCCTCATACCATGACGGTTAAATCCGTGTTTCGGTGATAATATTTGGTTAATGACATTTTAAAAGGTATTTTAAAGCCTTTTATTTCACTTCTTTACATTTTTCAAACAAACATATTAGTCACCAACACAAAGTCATCCTTGGTTCTACATACCATGCCGGATTTTAACCCGGGTACGATGATGAGTACCGACTAATCACATTCAAATGGACTTAAAACAATTAGTCCATAATCATTTTCAAAACTATTCATGTCAAGTTTGTCAAATCGAACCCGACACCGAATATTATCAAATAATGATGATTATTCGAGTCTAGTTCTTCAAATCAACAAATGCGGTCTAAACGACCCCTTCAAATCAAACCGGGTTCAAATACCCATTTCCAACACGTTTTATAACGTTTTCTAAAAGGTCAGAACACGGCACATAAACCGTGGGCTAACCCGCGCCTAAACAGGCTCTCCTTTTCTCATTTTCAAAACCAGAGGGAGGCCCTTTACACCGCCGGCTGGCTCGCGCCTCATATAACCGTCTGGTACAGGGCCTGTTCCCTTCAAGCATTAGTCTAAGACGATCCCGACTCCGGTTAACCCGGATATAGGACGGATCAGATGACTATTTGATTATCCAAAACCATATTTGCAAAATGCCTTACTAAGACAAATGGATCATGTTATGCACCCTAAACCTAATACGGTAAATGGATGTTTAATTTCCGTCTTGCATGCAAATCAACCATTAATCCAACTCGACATCTTATACTTGATACTTGGATTAAATCAACCGACTTAGAAAGCTCTCACATGTTAGGTTTAAATTATTGGATGCGCATTCATGCATCTAAACCGTTTTATCAACTTTTGCATTCAACCAACCAAGATCGATCAGTAGAGGCCGCTAAACGCGGGCGGGATTGGGTGTCTGATTAAAGGGCTTCCCAATACGTACCTTCACCTCTTACTCAAAAACTTTGGATAGTGGACGACCTTATCCAGGGCGTACGAGAGTCATTCTAGAGATAGGATGATAAAGAGGGACGATTTCCTTATCTTTAGTACCTATGTCAAACGCTGCTTTGTGCTTCGATTTGACCGAGGTATAAAGTGGAATTCGAACGGGTTCCAGGCATCCCACAAATGCTTGGTGGCAACTCCGAACATCTCTAATCGTTTCGAGACCCTTACCGAGACGAAACCGACCGATCTAAAACGATCCGGTCGAAAGCACCTTTACGCCGCTGAGCGTGGCTTTCAAAAGACCGCTGCATGTCCACAGATTGCCTTGGCGTGCAGGTGGCCCGTGACTATGGACCGGTAGGTGGCCCAAATCCACAGACCGAGACGTGGCCCATGACCACAGATTGACAACTCCACTGGGGAGAACTAGGACACTTACGTCTTGGTGATCCCTAGATGGTGAGACTCGAACGAGGTCTTGGTTGGAATGCATTAATTGATATTACGGTCACGGTCGGGTTCCTTGTCCGAGCCCATAACCTAACCCTTTTCGACCAATTGGCTCGTTCCGTCGGCGTGAGTTTTCTCATCCCCGCGTTTTGAATCCCGATTGAGTCAAGCATACCGTTGACGTTACACATTTCTGTTTCGTCAAAGAGCTTTCATCACTTTCGAGCACGAGGCTAGGGCACCCTCCTTACACATTTTGTTTGGATTGGTATCACTCTCGCAAATCGGGGTTTGATTGCTTGGTGTGTAACCCACCCTTTTAAGCCAAAACCCGTGTCAGCATAATGCATAATATAATGAACTGCGAATACTTATGTGCTATTTGATCATAAGTCCTTCCGTGTCATTTTAAAACTTTCAAAAACAACTTTTTGCGCCGTTATAATGGCCATTTCAAACCTCGGTCTTTCGTCGACCGATGCACGCCTTTCTAGGCCGTCGTAATGACAATTTTCAAACTCGGTTTTGTATAACCACTTCAACACGCCTTTCTAGGCCGTCGTAATGACGATTTTAAAACTCGGTTTTGTATAACCATTTCAACACGCCTTTCTAGGCCGTCATAATGACGATTTTCAAACCCGGTTTTGTATAACCATTTCAAATCACCTTTTTACGCCGTTATAATCGCCGCGTCTAGACACGGATTTTAACCTGTTTCGCGCCGACAATGGCTCTTTCAAAACCCGAGAAAAGCACACACCCTTTTCTCGAGACACTTTCGGGATCCCGAGGACCATGCACTGTCCCTGAGACCTCTTCAAACATTTCAAACTCGATTTTCAAAACATACAATTTTGAATTTCAAAACCGTCTTGGGAAACAATGCACTGTTTTCCGAACCGACTCAAACTCAAACCGTCTTTTGCAAATAAACTTAAGACAACCCTTTCATCTGATCGACTTGCGGAGATCCCTATTCTTCGGAAGCCGCCCATTAAAGCGACAAATGAATCTTTTTGAAAATTCCTATTTTCGAAAACTTCAGTCCACCGTTCCAATTCCGCCTCGTGTCTATCGAGTTAAAGCAAACGTACTTATGGGTCTTTACTTATGATTCGTCTCACCACGAGACCCGTCCAACGGCATCACACCGTCATGTTGGACTCGTGTCGAAGGTTCGGTCAAACACCGTCACGTCATAAATCGAGTCAGCACCGAGGGACCACACACGGTCGCCCCGTCTTGTTGGATCTGATCTCCGTCTCGTCCTTTGTGTTGTCTGCGTTCAGTCTTAGAACCGTGTCGGATTGAGTTGTAATGTGAGCCGTTTTTCTGCCTCAGAGCCATGGCCCCGTCTTCAGCTTCTTCCAACAACAACAATGATAACAACAGAGATGTCACAACTGATCAGCTAGCCAGCCTGCTTACCGCTCTTAAGGTCACCCTGGATCGCGTCGAGACCCGTATCGACGCCCTGGAGAACAAGAAAAATGGGGAACATAATACCCCATCTCTGACTGAAACTGAGAAGAGGCTGAAACTCTTGGAAGAACAGCTCCTAGCCCGGGTTAACAATATCCATCTTGAGAACAACCGAAGGTTCGAGCCTGTTGGGGACCAGTTACCTGACAACTTCACCCTGACTGATGTGCCTAAGTTCAAGGGAGTGGAGGACCCACTCAACCATATCCGTGCTTTCAAAGACTACATGGCCATTAAGGGGGTCAAACAAGAGCTTTTTACCCGGATCTTCCCATCCTCTTTGGAACCGATTCCTCGCCAATGGTACTACTCCTTGGATCCGAAAAACCTTACTACTTGGGATGAGATCGCGGTCGAGTTTGCCAAACAGTATGCCGACAATGTCGAGATCCAGGCCAACACCCGTACTCTCGAAGTATTAACCCAAAACGACAAGGAAGGGTTCACTGAGTTCCTAACCCGCTGGAGGAGGGTGAGTACTCAATTGGTCAGTAAGCCGAGTGAATCAACTCTGGTGGAAAAGTTTGTCAACAATCTCCGCCCGGTTTATGCCAACCTACTGAGGTATCAGAATATCAAAACTTTTCTAGATCTGCAGATTCTGGGGACGCGTATTGAGGACGACCTCCGAAAGAGTGTCTTAGCAAAGACCACTGGCAGGGGTTACCAGGGATACACCTCAACCGGGTCTCGCCCTTACGGTCAGACAAACAAGATTGATGAGGTTAACCTCGTCGAACCATCCGCCAAGAAAAATGAGCGCCCCCAGAGAGTGTTCACCAACATAGGGTCGACTTATGCAAGTGCCATGAAAAGGCTTATGGACCAAGGGAAGTTACAACCGATCGGACCCACCCCGGATCCGACCGACACCAAGAAGTCCCGATTCTGGAACCCCAATGCCTACTGTCAGTATCATCGACGGAAAGGGCATGATACCGAAAGTTGCTTCAAACTAAAGCACCTCATTTAAGACATGATTGAGAAGGGAGATTTGCCTTTACCCCCACCAACTAAGCCGAACAACAAGATGAATCCTTTGGGAATTCACGCCATCTCTGACGATGAGCCGACCCTAGACCCCTCTCACCTCATCTTGCCAATTAACGACGAGGTGAATGTTTTGGAAAAGGATCCTTCAGACGGAGTGTTTGTGTTTAGTGCTGCCACTATGCTCACTATGTTTCAACAAGTTGAAGAGGCTATAGCCAGCCTCTCTTAAAGAATCACCCAACTCGACGACGCCTACCGTCGACTCATCTTCAATCCCCCAACACCGCGCCCAAGGGAGAATTCCCCAAGCATTCAAAACTACCCACCCCAGGATGGATTGCTCCCGCGACCATTCTGGCATAGACCTCACGAAAATCACCTTCAAAATAATCACCCTCAAAATAACTACCCTCAAAATAACTACCCCCATAAAATCGCCCTCACAAAAATATTCCCTACAAGAACTACCCACCGAGGAATACTCCTCCAAGGTATCCTCGAGACTCTGAAATTAACGGCATATGGAGGGATGATGTTGAGGATGTCTATATCCTCCCAAGGAAGGAGAAGCGGGCAAAAGAAATCGGACATCTCACCCGGTCCAGACGTCCCTATCAAAATCCGAACAACCCAACGGTCGTTCCAACAACGAATGACCAAATCGTCCCAGAGGTGGACACTCAACCAAGGGCCCCCGAGAACTCAATCCTGAAACAGCTCCAGAAAGCAAAAGCCGAAATCTCAATTTGGCAACTGATCGCAACGTCTTTTGAGCATCGACAGGCCTTGCTGCAGGCCTTGGGAAAATTAACCGTGCCCTCCACCTCTTCCCCAGAAGAAATACTGGCGCACATGACGAGAGACGCCCCTGATCTGAGTAACCCGGTCGTCTTCTCCGACGAGGACATCCCTCCATTCGGAGCCAATCATAACCTGCCCCTGTACATCACCGTACAATGCCTCCAGAAAAATATACCCATGGTCCTCGTAGATGACGGTTCCGCTGTGAATGTCGTTCCTCTCAAAACTGCCCACAGGCTGGGTATCAAGGAATCTGATTTGATCCCAACGAATCAAGGAGTGCGCGCCTACGACGGTACTCGTCGCAAGGTCGCTGGGCTAGTCACTTTGACCGTTGCAACCGGAGCACTAGAAAGACAAACCAGTTTTCAAGTGATCGACATCGACGCATCCTTCAACATGCTCCTGAGACGTCCCTGGATTCACGCCGTCAAGGCGGTCACATCAACTCTCCACCAGAAGATCAGGGTCCCCTTCAACGGGAAAACGATCATGATTCCCGCTTCCCCAATCAAAGCAGTTATGAGAAGGGGGATAGCCTCCCAAGCCATTGAGGAGGACGACAATGAAATGTGGGGTTTCCAAGCCGTGAACGCCATAACTGATGAATTGACGACCTCTGATTGTGACCCGTTCACCAACCTCACGGTCAACCGTATCATGATGCGTCAGGGTTACTTCCCGGGTTTGCCGCTCGATCCACTAAAGGACCCATTGCCTCCCTTAAAGCAGGCTAAGGTCCCCAACATTCCCTTTGGGCTGGGATACGAACCTACTGACGAAGATATCCGGGAGATGAACCTCCTAGTCCGAAAACGCAAGAAGCACGGGGTTATCCTCCGTCCCTATCACCTGACTCTCAACGGATACTTTGTCCCCGAGGGAGAGTCCGAGATCTACCACGGCTTTCCGGAACCAATCTATGACTCTGTGGCGGAGGCTAGGTACCCGGGAGTGGAAGTCTTCCAGGACTGCTTCTTTATCCCCGACAACATCGTAGCTGCATCAACTGAGTCCAAGCCGTCACCATGCCTTGACGGACAAGCTGTCACACTCCTCTTTGGGGAAGATAACATCAAACACCTCGACTATGAGGACATCATCAACATCGCCCTGAAAGACAATCAATTTAATCCAACCGCCTTGATCTCCGATACTGACCCGGAGAAAGCCACCCAGGGCTGGAGGAAAACCATCAAATGGACCGATCGCCAATGCCGCATTCTCAAGATAACAACTGGAGAAGGCCCTATGTTCAAGGAGGGAAGTGAAGGAGGATCTGAGTCTGAGTCTGAGTCAGAGTCAGAGTTTGTCATAGCTCCTAACACTCCTGATGTCCCAGTCAAGGTCCCCTTCCCACAATTTTATCACAAAGTCGTGACTGATTCAGAGGCTGAGTCTACTAGGGTCACCCCCACTCCCATGAAAGGTGACAACCTGGAGCCTGTTCCAGGGGCCACTTCCTCTGTTGTGTCGCCTCTGACTGACCACGAGATGTCTGTCCTTTCTGAGCTTTTTGCTCGTGTCAACTTAATGAACGCTAAGTTTGCTTATGACTCGTCTCAATTTAACTGCAATGCAATTCTGAATGACTATGAGGAATTTGACTTGAGTGACTACCCACCTCACTTAGCCAAAGAACTTGACAAACGGGAAACCAGAACCCCCATCATTGAGGAAACCGAGCATATTAACGTAGGAACCGACAATACACCTCAAGAACTTAGGATAGGGACAACCCTGGACCCCTCGGAAAGACAACAGTTCATTGACCTCCTCCACGAATACAAGGACGTGTTCGCCTGGTCTTACAGAGATATGCCTGAGATTGACGGAGAAATTGCAGAGCATCGGATACCCATTAAACCCATAGCTAAACCTGTGAAGCAGAAGCTACGCCGGATGCGTCCTGAATGGGCCCTAAAAATCAAGGAAGAAGTGGACAAACAGTTCAAAGCTGGGTTCATCAAGGTGTCTGAATACTCGGATTGGGTGGCCAACATTGTGCCGATACCAAAGAAAGACGGAAGAATTCGGGTTTGCGTCGACTTCAGGGATCTGAACAAGGCAAGTCCAAAAGACGACTTCCCTTTGACACATGTTGACATTCTGGTGGACAACACTGCCGAACATGCTCTCCTATCATTCATGGACGGGTATGCTGGGTACAACCAGATTAAAATGGCTGAGGAAGACATGCACAAAACTGCGTTCACTACACAGTGGGGTATATATTGCTACACGGTCATGCCTTTCGGCCTCATCAACGCCGGAGCAACCTATCAGAGAACCGCTACCACTCTCCTACATGATATGATGCACAAGGAGGTAGAGGTATATGTCGATGACATGATCGTCAAATCAAAAGAATGGGACGGCTACATCAATGCCCTCCGGAAATTCTTCGCTCGTCTGCAGAAATATAACATGAGCTAAATCCTCAGAAGTGTGCATTCGGGGTCACCTCCGGAAAACTCTTGGGAGAAGTCGTCAGCAAGAGAGGGATTGAGATTGATCTAACCAAAATCAAAGCCCTTCAACAAATGCCTCGGCCTAGGAACGAGAAGGAGATTCGGGGATTTCTCGGTCAGGTCCAATACATCAGCCGGTTCATTGCCAAGCTCACTATAATTTGTGAACCAATATTCAAGAAGCTTCGTGCCTCCGATCACACCGATTGGGACGACGACTGTCAGAAAGCCTTCGACAGGATAAAGGAAATCCTATCCAAACCTCATGTCCTCATGCCACCTCAACCGGGGATTCCTCTATCCCTATACCTGACTGTTACCAACACAGCCATGGGAGCAATGCTAGCACAAACAGTTGGCAACGAAGAACGAGCCATCTACTACATCAGCAAAAAGTTCATTGAGTACGAGACGAGGTTTACCCAACTGGAAAAGACATGCCTTGCCCTAGTATGGTCAACAAAGAAGCTGCGGCATTACATGCTCAGCTACTCGGTCCACATCTACTCCAAGATGGACCCGGTTAAATACATCTTCGAAAAACCCGTACTAAACGGAAGGCTGTCTAGGTGGACACTCATGCTGTCCGAGTTTGATCTCAAATTCGTACCCCTCAAGGTTATCAAGGGAAGGGCAGTCGCTGATTTCCTAGCAGAAAATCCTGTCAACGAGGATCCAACGACCGACACATGGTCACTTCCTGACGAAGACATCCTTTGTGCCGACTCCGACGCATGGGACCTATACTTCGATGGTGCATCTAATCTGAGAGGCTTCGGGGTAGGAATCCTTCTAATTTAACCAGAGGGAGAACATGTTCCAATCTCGGTCAAGCTGGACTTTGCCGTCACCAACAATGCCGCTGAATATGAAGCATGTCTCATCGGCCTACAAGCAGCCATCACACTTGGCATCAAGAGATTGAGGGTCCATGGCGATTCCTCGCTCATCATCAATCAGGTGTCCGGATCATGGAAAATCCGATCTGACAGCTTAGCTCCCTACCGAGCAAAGATCAATCAAGAGGCCGAGTTCTTCGACCAAGTCGACTACTTCCACTTGCCACGAGAGGAAAATCAATTTGCTGATGCCCTGGCAAAACTCGCCGCGCTTGTCAACATACCTGACGACATGACATCGATGCCCCTATGTGTCGAGAGAAGGAGCGAGCCAGCTCACATTTTTGCTATTATCGACGATGAGGAAAGCCATGATGAACCTTGGTACCAAGCCATCCTCAATTACAAAACCAAAAACGAATTCCCTCCCAACTCTGATCAAAGAGGACAAAGAGCCATCCGTTTACTTGCATCACAATTCGTGATAAACCAAAATCAACTCTACAAAAGAACACCCCAAGGAATTCTGCTCCTTTGTATTGACCATCACAGAGCCAAGAAAGTCATGGGAGAGGTTCATGACGGAAAATGTGGCCCTCACATGAGTGCAATGATGCTTACACGGAAAATCATGCGGCTAGGTTACTACTGGACCACCATGGAAGCCGATTGCCGTAACTACGTCAAACATTGCCACAATTGCCAAATCTTCGCCAATATACAACACATACCACTTTCCCTTTTATACACCATGACATCACCCTGGCCTTTCTCAACCTGGGGCATCGACATCATCGGGAAAGTCAACCCGATAGGCACCAAGGGGCATTGCTTCGTCCTCGTCGCCATCGACTACTTTACCAAATGGGTAGAAGCACAGTAATATGCAGTCTTGACCGCCAAACAAGTGGCCAAGTTCATTCAAAACAACATCATCTGCCGATACGGGGTACCCCATGAAATCATCAGCGATCAAGGCTCTCACTTCCGGGCGGATACTCAAGCTTTGCTGGACAAATACAAGATCAAACGACATCGATCATCCCCATACCGTCCCCAAACCAACGGAGCGGTGGAGGCAGCGAACAAAACTCTTGTCACCATTATCAAGAAAATGCAAGACATCTACCGCGATTGGCCGAGCAAACTCCCATTCGCACTCTGGGGATACCGAACCTCCATTCGAACACCGATAGGCGCCACACCCTTCTACCTAGCATACGGTATAGAGGCGGTTCAACCGGTAGAGTTAGAGTTCCCATCTCTACGCATCCTACTGGAGTGTCAAGTCCCTGAGGCGGAATGGACCCGTCGAAGGTACGAACAACTCACTCTCCTAGACGAACGAC